>NW_026067992.1:2841851-2850956 GCF_014885135.2 Alexandromys fortis
AAGGACGGGGCAGGCAGTGCAGGATCCAGGAGAGCACAGGAGCCCCTGGAGCCCAGGCTGAGGGTGCCGGGCTCTCTTACTGGGGACCTTGAGGCTCACTGCTCTGGGTGGGTAGCCTTAGAGTAGGAGCTTAAAGTAGGAGCTTAAAACTGTTGTTGAGCACTGGTCCTAGCATACAGCAGGGCAGGGTTGGGGTGGGGTGTTGGGATGCTGGCTCGTGGTAAGAAAGACAGCCCTGCAGAAGCCGAAATTTTCAAACAATAAAAATATCCAAAATGAATAAACTTTCCACAAGTAAGCACCTGTGTCAATATTCCCCCCTTTCTAAAATTTGAACTTTATATTTTTCTCTGCTCCTCTCTGTTCCTCCTCAAATCCCTTCTACCCTCCCCCATGATCCCCATGCTCCCAATTTACTCAGGAGATCTTGTCCTTTTCTACTTCCCATGTAGATTAGATATGTTCCACTTTTAAAAAGATTATAACAGCTAAACATTATGAAAGGGTGTATAAGGAGTCATTCCTTGCACAAAAGTCTTACAGGCAACTTCATTTTTTAGTTAACATATGCATAAGAACTGCTGTTAGTATGATATCATGCTTGACTCATGCAACCTGCCTGAGGAGCACATGTCCATTGCCCACCTTCCCACACATTTCCAGGAAGCTCCTTCAGTTAATGATCCTAGACAGGCACTGCTATCCCCACCACCCATGCTAAGCTCTCTGGGCTGAGAACGTATCCTTACAGCCAACTTCACCCACCTCTGCCAGCTCCACCCATCTCCATCTAGCACTCTTTAAACAACTTCATGTGACTTGATTTTGAATTTGATTATTTCCTTCTGTATTTAATAAAGCCTGCTTCTAAAACTGACTACGAAATGAGGTGATTAAGTTAAAACTGCTGCTTACTATAGGTACTACTTTAATACTGTGTCTTTTATACTATTCTTGAAACTTTCCTTCAAATTTAAAATCATTTTGACATGTATGAGTTTTCTTGCTGTATCGTTATATCAAAAATCAATGAACTTCATCTATGAGAGTTTAAAATGAGTGTGCTTACTGTAAACATGAAAAAGAAATGTTGCACATAGTATCTAACAAATTGAGAAGGATCTAATATTACATATGTGGATTATTTGTATAAAATTATGTGGCCTTGAATGATAATAAATATCAGGCAAACTTTGATTGAGATTCATTGTGTAAAGCAATTGACCAGCAATCACAAAACAACCAATGATATAAACACAAAAAGAAAGAGAGTGATATAGAGCAGGCAGGTGCACAGGAAAGTGCAATATAGGATGTCAGAGATTTTTCTGGAAAAAGAAAAAGCATCAGGGCATAACAAGGTCAAACTGTAAAACATGTCTGTAGAGAAGCTAATATGATAATAGTGTTACCTGTTGAATTTGATAATTGTATTAAGCTTATTAAAGAGATTGTCCTGGTAATATGTACAAGGCATAAATTAATTTTCCCTACCATTGTTGCAAACTTCCAGGCTTCAAAAGGATTTTAAGAGGAAAACATTTAAGTAAATACAGTAAAAAGGGGAACTGACGGAGGAAATTGGGAAGGGTGGCTCTTTAGGCAGCCGGAGGGAGGTAAGTCCAGAAGATAAAGGAAAATGTCAGGATATAAGTAACCTGATAGGAGAAATGGGCAAGAGTGTTCCTTTGGGGGGAGGAGAGGGACATAAACACAGAAAAGGATATGAAGAGGGTAAATAACAGCAAGTGTGTCTGAAAAAGCATTAGGAAATCATGCTATTAACTGTTTACTTAAAAACAATATACATAATTCAGAGTAAAAATATGCATATATAATTTTATGAACTTTTATCCTCTGGACTGGTGATACTCCCTTCAAGAATCAAAGACCATCTAAAAAAAATATCCCAATACCAGAAACAAACAAACAACAACAACAAAAACCTTTTAAATTGTTGACCAGGGAACATCCAAAAAACTCCCCAAACATCAGAGCCTATCGCTTTAGACATCAAGCACTTTAGAAACACGATCCTTAGACTTCCAAGTTCAAACTTCCTTGAATGTACCCTATCTGAGGATTAATTAAGATAACATTCAAGCTTCAAAACTAGAAGTGCAATCAACAGTCATGCCTAGCTATAATAACTTTGAACTACATAAAAGACAATGACAGCATGTAATCCTAGGTGTGCAGTAGTGGCACACATACCTAGGAGGTAACCCACAGCTCTGTAATTGGGCTTAAGACCCACTCAACAAGAGGGATACTATAGTTGTTGCTGAAAATTTAACTAACTCAGTGACAGGGAGATCATGGTTATTGGAGGAGAATCTGCAACTTCTCATGTACTAAACTAGCAAAATATTTAACAACTAATTAAGATTTGTCATTATACACACAGGTAAGTGCAGTCTTCACCCTTAATCAACAAAAGTTCTCTTTGAAGCAGATGGAAATGACAACAGAAAACACTGAACAATGAAAATACAGTGTTTGGAAGCCCAGTCCAAATGAAGATAACTACAAAACATCCATGACCTAACATTCAGGGAACATTGATGTAGAAGATATTGAACGAGTATAAGAGACAGAGGATGAGGGAGTTTGATGTAAGATTGTATATCTTTGTAGTTTCAAAAGCTACATATGTAAAGTCTCACTGATATGATTGCACAAACTTGAACTGAACAAGGACAATACCAACAAATGTGCCAAACTGGATGGGGAAAGCCCAATGAGTCCTCAGTCCTACAGAAAGTATTATAGACAACTGAGAAAAACTGGGAGCAGGAAAGATGGTGTTTCTCAGGGAAGAAGACACCAATTGATTGTCTAGTGCCAAATGTCAGGCCTGAAAACATTCATAGAAGTAATATCATTTGGAGTGACATATTTAGGACTTACATGTGTATACATATACGTATGTGCATTCATAATGATCAAAGCAAAAAGAGGACACAATTTTAAGGAAAGTAGAGAAAGGTTTATGGGAGAGTTTAGAAGGAGAATAAGGAATGGAAATATAATTATAATACAAATAATCTCAAAAATCTAAAACTGTGTTGACTAAACAAATAATTGAGAAAGAAAAGGCATCACAATGGTAACCATATGAAATGAATGCAAGAACATTTCTAAGAAAAAGAAAAATAACAATGTGATACTAGTCAAAGCATATGGAGAAGCTGACATATTCAAATGATGCTACTTCAAATTAGAAAGGGAATAAAGATTGTATTTAATAAGTAGCTTTTTCAATTAAAGTTCATATAGAAAATAACTACTTCTATTTCTTGAATATAATTTTAATTCCAACAAGATTAAACATATAACATGACCATATGCTTTCTTTAATATTCAAAGCATGAATCAATAAGAAAGAGACAATCCAATGGGAAAAAGACCAATGTATAAACCTTCAGAGAAGAGACTGAAGTGGCCAGTAAGGAAGTTGTAAAATGCTCAACCTCTTCAAAAATCAAACCTTTAAATATGAGCAATCTGGAAAGGTTGAGTTTTGCTGAAATGTAGAACAGAGAAAAATCATATAATATCATTTGGTTATGACTTTATAAGGTCACATTAGAGAAAAGTTAGCAGTATTCAAAAGTTGGGTATTTTATATTCTGATCTAACGAGTTCTTTCTAGACAGTCATTTGCATAAACTGTATAAGAACCTTAATAAACTTGAACATAATTTTCTGAGTTTACAATGATAATAAAGTAAAATGGAAGAGGAGAAGAAACAAATCGAGGTGTAGAAATATAAGCTACTGTGTAGTTTGGGAAAGAATTGAAGGCATCATCACAAAAAAAAAAAATGAGAACTCTCAGAAATATATTGAGCCAAAATAACAAGATAATGAAAAACATATAAGTGGGATGACAGTTAAACTTATTATTCAGAATAAACAAAATAATAATATAGAGGTTGAAGGATATATAAATCAAAAATAAATTATGAACACCAATTCAGACTAGAGGGATTTTCTAGGAGAAGGTGAACACATCGAGGAAAAAAAGGATTGCTAAGTCCTCTCTATTCAAATCTTTCTCTCCACACAGACCTGTTAACTGGAATTATACTCCAGAGCCTACTGAAATGATCTATGCTGGCGCAATATAAACTGACCTATTGTGCTCTGTTCCTACCTGCTTATGGAAAGCACAATCGCGGCTCTTGGCCAGTTTTCTCCTTCTGCCTACAGACTCATCTTGCTGCTTTTCCATGTGGTCTCTGTGGAATGATCACTTCTTTGGGGATCTGCTAGCACAACAAACTGTCTTTTCAATACCATTGCCTCTTTATATTTACCATACTTACACAAGAATAATAATCCAAATGGAGCAACTTAACAGTGTTATAAAATGTCTCCATTACATAGTTTAATGTTTTATCAAGACTCTGAGGAAAGTGGTTGAATCCTTTTCATATTTTGTAGAGCAGTAAAAGTTTACAAGAATAAAGTAACTCAGAATTGCAGAGATGAGTGGGCAGAATTCTCCCAACTACATCAGTTTCATAGAATAATCAGGTTTGGCACCCTATGCTTTAGAAGAATCAGGATTGCTCCAAATTTTATGTATGTATGTATTATGTGTGGATAGATGGATATCTATCTATATATGTAGATATATGTTTAAGTTCAGGACATATTATGCAATGCCATCATAAGTAGAGAAGTATCCTAGAAAACTGTGACATTTCCATACTTTTAGGCTTACTTCCTGAGCACATTTCCCCCTTTTTCTCCTCATCTGTCTCCTTTCAAGACCATTGTCATGGACACACATGACAGGAAATGTATTATATTATGCTGTTCCTCATGATGCTGGAGAACTGTACTCTCATCTGGCTGTTTAGAAAGTCTGTATTAGAATCTGCATACATAGCTAAATTAATATCCCAGATACGAAGCCAAATAGCTAAAAACTCAAGAATGGGAATATGAAGAAAAATCAATTAATCTGTCTTGATTTCACCCAACTGGACAGAACTGAAATAACCAAGGAGAACCACATAATATGCTCCTGGTTCATTTGATAGTTATATCTCATAGTCTCTGTATCTATAGCCAGCTACTTGTACTTTGTCTCATATAGTTAATCTGTTACAAATATCAGATAAGGTTCCCTTTCATCCTTTCTAAGCTGACTTTGCTGACTGTTTTGTGGTGTTCATTAATTTGACTTAGATGTTACATGGACCAAACATTAGAAAGCAGTGTTTAGACACACTGAAAGGTATGAGCATGGTCCAGGAGGGAGGAGTGGAAACTCACAAGGCCATGAAAGAATAATAGGAATGCATCTTATGCATGTATCAAATAGTAAAAATTTAATTAAAAATAACCAATATTGATTAATTATGCCACAATGACAGCATAAAAAGGAAGTATGACCAGACATATCATTCAAATAAGGCATAAGATAAAGCAAATTATATATTTATGAAACATTCTTTTAAAATTATCCAGTTATGCATTTCTTCAAATATGTGTTTAAAATACTTGGAATAAAGAAATAGATCAATCAATACTGCAAAACAGTCAGGTACATAAGAAAATATTATCTGGCAACTGATCTGATATCTTTTACCAGATAAAGCATTCAAAGCAGTAAATATATAAGAAGTTGATGAATATGGGTGCAGGAATACAGAGGACATACCCAATCTACTAAATACATATGGGTTAGTTCAGGGATGGTTATAAAAATCAATAAATTTAATCTACCATATAAACATTGAAATAAAAAAATAAACTACATGATCATCTCAATAGATGCAGATAAGACTTATGAGAAAAAACAATATCACTTCATGACAAAAGTATTGAAGAGATTAGAGATACAAGGTATATACCTAAACATAATAAAGGCAATATACAGCAAGCCAATAGCCCGTGTCAAATTAGAGAGAAGCTAAAATAAGAAACTAGACAATGCTGTCCACTCTCTCCATATCTATTTAATATAGCACTTGAAATTCTAGCTCAAACAATAAGACAACTAAAGGAGATCAAGGGTGTACAAATTAGAAAAGAAGAAGTCAAAGTAATATTATTCAAAGATGATATGACAGTATACATAAGTGACCTAAAATTCCACCAAGGAGCTCCTACAACTGCTACACACTTTCAGGGAAGTAGCTGAATACAAAATTATCTCAAAAAAGTCAGTAACCCACCTATATACAAATGACAAATGGACTGAGAAAGAAATCAGGGAAACCACACCTATCACAATAACTTCAAATAAAATAAGATGTCTTGGGGTAACTATAACCAAGCAAACAAAAGACTTGTATGATAAAAGTTTCAAGTCTTTGAATGAAGAAATTGAAAAATATATCAAAAGATGGAAAATTCTCCTATGCTCACGACTCCTAGAATTAAAGTAGTAAAAATGGTTGTCCTACTGAAAGCAATCTACAGATTCAATGGACTTTCCATCAATATTCCAACTCAATTCTTTACAATTCTCAACTTCATATGTATAAACAAAAAACAAACAAGCAAACAGAAGCTCAGGATAGCTAAAAGAATTCTGAACAATAAAAGAATGGCTGGAGGTTTCACCACCCCTTATTTCCTGTTGCATTATTGAGCTATATATTAGAAATAAAAACATAGAATTGTCATAAAAACAGACAATTTGAAAAGTGGAAGGAATTGAATTGAAAACCCAGACATAAATTCGCACACGTATGGACATCTGATTTTTGATAAAGAAACCATAAATATACAATGCAAAAAGGACTTCGTTTTCAACAAATGCTGGTCAAACAAGATGTCTGCATGTAGAGTAATTCAAGTAAATCCATATTTGTCATACTGCTCAGAACTCCAGTCCAAATGGCTCAAATACCTCAACATAAAACCAGATACACTAAATGTGAGAGAAAAGAAAATAGGGAATGATCTTGAGTAGAGATTAATATCCAAATTATATAAAGAACTCAAGAAACTGGATATCAAAATGCCAAATAATCCAATACATAATGTATTTGTCTTTATGGATCTGGGTTACCTTACTCAGAATGATTTTTTTCTATTTCCATTCATTTATCTGAAAATTTCATGATGTCAATTTTTTGACAGCTGAGTAACACTATTTTATAAATGTAACACTTTTTTTGTCCATTTCCTGCTGAGGATACCTGGATTATTTCCAGTTCCTGACTATTAATAAAACTGCAATGAATATAGTTGAGCAAATGTCCTTGTGGTAGGATGGCATGTCCTTTGGGAATATGCCCAAGAGTGGTATAGCTGGGTCTTATAGTAGATCAAATCCTAATTTTCTGAGACTGCCATATTGATTTTGATAGTGGCTATACAAGTATGACTTCCACCAGCAATGGAAGAGTGTTCCCCTTGCTCAACATTCTTAGCCATTTTGACAGATGTGAGATAGAATCTCAAAGTCTTTTTGATTTGCATTTCCCTGATAGCTAAGTATATTCATTTATAAGTTAATATTGACTGTAAAACAAATGATACCAAGCTACAATTCACAGACAGAGGGGTTAGGTAAGGAGAGGAATGCATGGATCTTCCTGGAACAGGGAAATAGAATAGATTTTACAGGTGAACTCAGGGTGGGTGGGGATGGGAACAGGAAGGACCTGAAAGCATAAAAATGGGGAATGAGATGAAAGGAGAAAATATAGGAAGAGATGGCTAGAACTTTGGGGTTGTGTGGAAACTTCTAGTGGCATGCATTTACACGCAAATTTCATTTTTCCTAACAGCTAAACAATACTTCATTGTGTAAATGCAGCAAATTTTTAATAGCCATTCATCAGTTGATAAACATCTAGGTAGTTTCTAATTTCTGAATATCTATGAATAGAACAGAAATGAACATGTATAAGCAAGTATCTCTGGAGTCCTTTTGGTTATATACCCAAGAGTGATATGGGGTAGATATATTCTTAGCTTCCTCAGGAATCTCCACCATTATTTCCATAGTGGCTATACCAGTTTTACTCCTACAAACATAGCAACAAAGAATAAGTGTTCCTCTTTCTATGCATCCTTGTCAATATGTGTTATTGTTGCATTAGGAGCGGTGGGGCTGCGTCCTCGGCACCCGGCTGCCCGCATGGCTAGGTTATGCCCGAAAACTGTATTCTTTCAAACACTGCCTGGCCCGGCTAGTTCCAGCTTCTTATTCGCTAGCTCTTACATATTGTTCTAACCCATTTCTAATATTCTGTGTAGCCCACGAGCTGGCTTACCAGGGAGGATCTTAATCTGCATCTGTCTGGAGCGGGAGAATCATGGCGACTCTCTCACTCAGCTTCTTTCTCCCAGAATTCTCTTCTGTATACTCCGCCTACCTAATTTTCTATCCAATAAAATGGGCCAAGGCAGTTTCTTTATTAATAAGAAATCACTCCCACATCATGTGATCACTTATTTTATTTACCTTGGCTCTTCTGACTTAGGTAAGTTGACACTTGACATAGTTTTAACTAGAATTTTCCTTGTGGCCATGGATGTTGAACATTTCTGTAAGTGTTTATTGATTTGTTTCATTCTTTGAAACTATATACTTAGTTCTGTACCTGGATCATTTGTTTTCTTGATGTTCTGTGTATACTTATTTATTTTGTGTGTGTTGTTTTGTTTTTTGCTATACAGGGGAAACTAAAATAAGATTAAATTGGGAAGGGGATGGGAGAGCAGAATAAAGGAGGCAATAAAGGAAGAAACAACAAACACCAAAAGACAATTTTAAGGAATCTCTAAGGTAAAACTCTCAGTGAGTGGTTCACAGATATCTGAGTCTAGGGAGATCACATTGTCAACAATTACTTTCTGCACGTGCATGGACCTAAGTTTGGATCCCAACACTCATTTCAAAAGCCAAAAGTTTGTGTGACAGTGTGGACCTTTTATTCCAATACTACCTAAAGCAACAGAGACTTAAAATGGAGGGGTTAAAGTTTTTTAAAGTTTAAATATGATGAGGACAGAAATATTTATACTAAATAAGATATTTATTTAAGTACCCTAATTATGATGACATAATTATCACAACTGTTTCTGAATGCTGAGAGGTAAGCATTGATGATTACAAATTAGAAAATG
>NW_026067992.1:2853008-2870934 GCF_014885135.2 Alexandromys fortis
GGACACTTTATACTCATAACAGGAACAATTCATCAGGATGACATCTCAATCCTGAATATCTATGCCCCTAATATAAAAGCACCCACTTATATAAAAGAAATATCACTAGAACTCAAGGAAGACATCAAACCACACACACTAGTAGTAGGAGACTTCAACACACCTCTCTCTCCAATGGACAGGTCAATCAGACAGAAACCTAATAGAGAATTAAGAGAATTATTGGAGGTAATGAAACAAATGGACTTAACAGACATCTATAGAACACTCCACCCAAATAGGAAAGAATATACCTTCTTCTCTGCAGCTCATGGAACCTTCTCAAATATTGACCATATACTCGGAAACAAAGGAAACCTCCACAGATACAAAAGAATATCAGTGTCCACCTGTGTCTTATCAGATCACCACGGATTAAAGTTAGAAGGCAACGACAATGATACCCCCAGAAAGCCGACAAACTCATGGAAACTGAACAATCAACTACTGAACCACACCTGGGCTAAATGTTAATTTGAAATTGATTTACTAGACCACTTTCTCTTGTTGAATTTGGTTATTACAGTCTTTAGAATTTTTTAAGTAAATCATCAGGAGTACAGACAGTAGCCACTGCTGCCCTGAATGTATGGAAAATGAAAATACGTATGCTCTTGCTGAATATGTCAAATCATGTAGCCAATTTGAAAGTCAATCTGGAATTTTCAAAAAACTGCAAATAGAATTTCCATATGACCCAGGCTACACATTACATTCCTGGGTGTACACCCACAGACTCCATCCTACTCTAGAGACACTTTCACACCCGTGCTCATTGCTTTCCTATTGATAATAGCTAAGATATGGAATCAACTTAGATGTTCATCAAGAAATGGGTTGTTTAGAAAGATAACCAATATGTTGAATAGAATATTACTTCGCTTTAAAGAAACCTGCAATTTTCACGTAAGTGCATGGACCTTGAAACAATTATCCTAAGTGAAGAAATTCAGGTACAAAAAGCAAAAATTGCATGTTCTCTCTCATCTGTATACCTTCACTTCAGATATAGTGTTTTCTGTGTTTCACTTGGAGTAGAAGTAGAAACCAGAATGTAGAGGGTGGCCTCTTTGCAGGAAGGAGGCTACATCAATGAGAAGTGATGTTGTAGTATAGGTGCAATGAAAGCAGTGAAGTGGAATACTGGAGCCAAAAGGTTTAATTAGGAAGAAGTGTGAGTATGGGGGAACTAAGGGAGGTGGGACAAAGGGAGGTCTAATGCAAAGAAACGGGCACACAAAGCTATACAGAAGCCTACCATGTCAAAATCAAGCAAAAATAAATAAATAAATACATAAATAAATACATAAATAAATAAATAAATAAATAAATAAATAAATAAATTGACTGACAGTGTAACAGAAGTGAAAGGAAATAGAGAGAAATCTGAGGATTAAAGATTAGGCAGGAATGGGAATAATAGATGAGGAGGAAAAATGGGAATGGTGGGTTAATTAAAACTAAGAATCTATACAAATCCCACTAGTTAGTGGCTAATTTAAAGAAATCAACAGTTTTAGAGTTCAAACAGAATTACCCTGCTGGGGTAGACAATGTTTCTCTTAGGTTTAGCCTGAGTCAAATAAAATAATATTTTATTTCTTGAATGTAAAGAAAATTTATATGAGATCACATTATTTTGTATAGGCAAATGTACTAAATTCTCAAAATCAAAAAATTGGAAAAGAAATTGTCTAGGCTGTAGATGCTAGACATTCAAGCTTAGAAACAGTTGTCACATCTAAATAAGTCAACTCCTTTAATTCCAGTTGTTTTTTAATTTAGTGACTTAGATGAAACATTTTATTCTTAGTATCTATGACAAGTACTACATTTTTGTCCACAATTAGTGACATTAATTCTGGACATACTGCTTAAATGCAATCTCAGATCTCTTTAACTTTAACTCTTAAAAATAATAAGAATATTTAGAATTCATTTAGAAAAGGTTTCCTTTCGTTATATTCAAAAATTATCTTGCCCTTATTACTTTAAGTTGCCTCATAATAAGACTATGACAAAGATAAGAAAAATTATGTTCTTTAATTGGTAAATCCATACTTTCTGTTGGTGCTTCTCCCATGCTGTTGATCATTCTACACTGATAAAAAGAAATCAACTTAGTTTACCCATACCCATAAGTCCATACTTATTCCATAACAAATCGGCAATGGCTGCAAAAATGCTTGCAGCCTAAAATACTCAATGTATATGCTGAGAAGTCAAAAGTATTTATACAATAATTTATGCATTAACTTAAAATATCATTAAAGTCATTTCAAATAATCATATTTCTTCTGAGTGATGCCAATTTTAACAGGAGCAAGAGAAGAAGAGAAATGACAGGAATTTAGGAGTCTGGCTCTTCAGTTCAGAGTCAGACAAATTCATCATAAAAGAACCAACTATGTCCTTGTCTGTGTTGAGGTTACCTATCCATCAAATGAAGCAAAACGAACTTGATTAATGACTTCATTTGCAAAGTATGCTGTTGAAAAATGACAAATGTCTTCGAGAGTCAGAGGGGCCATAGGACTTCTTTTTATATCCACTGGATGGAACTTTTTAAACGTATAAAAACATTCAGATTAATCACTTTCCACCAAGACTCCATTATTGTCTTCCAAGTGAATTAATATGCAAAATAGATTTTACTTTATTTTTTCAACATTCAAGGAATATTTATAAATTATATCTTCCTTCTCCTGCCCTGTACATGAGAATCGATGTATTTGTATGTATAGAAACATTAAAACAATGTAAAGAACTAATTTTTGGTAAAAAATAATAAAGAATATGACATCTCTAATTGTAATAAGAAAGTTACCATGAAAAGTTAACATTCTCCTTGTAACTAGGATGTCTGAAATTGAAGAAATAGAGCCAGACAACGAGTCACCTTAGATGCCATTTTGTATGGCTATGCAATTTCTTCAGGCATGTCTTTCTGTTTTATGTCAATCCACCAGCACATGAGTCTGGAAATGTCGTATGATTCGACTGATTTCTGACACTTGAGGAATCACTTAATAATGTTTACCCACAGAAAAGTGAACAAATGAGTAAACATCCCATGTTAAAAAAATAAAATAAAATCAACTCAATTGTTATTTAGGAAACAATCTTGTTACTCTAATGAATATAGTCTCATAACATTTATTGTGCTTTATTTTTATTATTTTACTTTTTCAAATAAATAAGAGCAAGAATACAGGTCAACAATTGTGTTTGTGATGATGTGATAATTTTGGTCATCAACTGGCTACATCTAGAATTAACAAAAGCCTGGGAAATGGATATACCTATGAGGAGTTTTTCCCCCACTTAGGTAAATCATCTGAAGTGGGAAGGTCCACTTTTAATATTTTGGGGTAGCAATATCTAGCTTTAATTTGACCACACCTTCTGATAGCAGTATATATAAAGGACGTGGAATAATTAAGTTTGCGGTCTTTGCCTGTCAGCTGTTGCTCTTGCTGGCCACTCCTTTAAACTCATTGGAGCCTGCCTCTTTGGAATTCTGGTGTATACTGAAGACTAGCTGAGATATCCAGCCTCATGAACGGATAACTAATGGGTTCTATTGGTAGACAATCATTGTTACACTGTAGACCACGTCTATAAGTCATTCTAATAAGTCCCCCTCTCTCTTTATAGATATAGTTATAGTTACATAAAGTTATATATATTTATATTATATTATCTGTGTTCCTCTGGGGGAACCCTGAGAGTTAAAAATTCATTATAAGAAAGCTTTAAAGTTCATGTTTCTGTTTATCTAATTAGTAATTCTGCAATATATGTTCAAAGTCAGGTAGATGTTTAGTGAATGTCAAATATATAAATTTAAGGCCTCAAATGCATGTGGCATTACATAGTTCAACTCTAGAATTAATAGCAACATGAAAATAGCCAGAATTATCAATGTTTTTGAATACTAATCAATTTGAATCTGAAGTTTTATATATAGCATTTAAAATGAAGAGCATGGCGTATTTCATATACCTATTTATTCAGAGGTGGATCTTTGGAAACAAATGCTGCTTTCAGCATTTCCTTTAATAACCCTTTAACTCATGAGACCTAGTGAATGATATGCCATAGACAGCCAGTCAGTTGAGAACAGCCTTAAAAATCACACACTGGTGTAATAAAATAATGTAAGCAAATTTCAGATACAAGATCTCTAGTCTGCCTGTAATGACCATGGACCTCAGCATTAAACATTCCAAACTTAACTGCATCTGTCAAAAGAAGTATTCAAACTTATTTTTCTTTTATAATTTTACTACTATATAAAGGAGTATTACCTGACACAGAAAGATGTAGATTTAACTCAAAGTCATTACCATGTTGTGGAATCCTGGTATAATTATTATTTACGGTGAAAAAAAAAAGAAATTCTGAATTTGAAATATTAGTACTCAAATAGCCTTTTATAGCTGTCAGATTCTATGAGAAATCTGGATGAAAATGGCTGGCATATGTTAAATACTTGAGCAGTTGACCTCTGGTGGGTGAAACTTTTGGAAAGATTAGGAGGTGGGATTTTGTTGGAGAAGCTGTGTCACTGGGGGAGGGCTGTGAGTATTCAAAACCTCGTATCATTTCTAGCTATCGCTCTCTTCCTGTTACTTATGGATATGATGTAAGCCCTCAGCTACTGGTCTAGTCCCTTGACTGCCTACTGCCATTCTCCCCACCATGATAGTGATAGACCCAGACTCTGAAACTGTAAATTCCAAATAAATGCCTTCATCTTTAAGTTGCCTTGGATATATTGTCTTTATCTACAATAGAAAAGTAATTAAGACAAAGTCAGTGAACTAGAATTAATTTTTTGAAGGTCCACTGCGAAGCATGTATAAAGGAAATATACTTTAAGACTAAAAGATTAATTAAAAGATGTTGTCCTACAATTCTTGAACAACCTTTACCAATATAAAATTTATGTAATAAGTTTTGCCACTGCCTCTTTTATATCTTTTCCACATGTTGAGACATGAGAAAAAGTAGATTCTTATATTCAATATCCTTTCTTTAAAAATGCTGGTTAATAGTCATTTATAAAAAGAATTAATAATAAAAACCTGCTATCTTTTATATGGCAAAGTTCCCCATAGTTTGTTAAAGGGGAGAATGAACATTCAAAACAGAAGATTTATTTAAGCATGTAAGGGATCCAAGCTTTACAGAAAGACACTTAGTCCTTTGTATCTATTGTTAGGGTTGGGATATGAGAGCTTGAACCTTTATGTTTCTAAATGAAACTTGATAAGATGTTTGTATCATCTGTCATTGTTTTGTTGCAAATCACACCTATTATAAGGTACATTTCCCCTTTTGTATTTTCAGAAATGTTTGCATTAATTTCATAAATCTATGTCTTTATGCAAGATATATTAAATGATACTTTATCAATTCTGAGAATTTCATACAATATATTTTGAGCATATTCTTTCTCCAGCAACTCTTCCAAGAACCATCCTCATGTCCTTACTCGCCCAACTTTACATTCTTCTTTAAAAAAAAAAACAATTAAAAATGGAGTCCAATCAATGTTTTCCAAATACTCTTGAGGGTAATACCCTCATTGCTAAGTGATTGAATTACCATGAGTTACATACTTTTGCTGACAGAAGTTTCTGTCTTGTTCAGTCCCCCAACCATTAAGTCCCAAGGAAACACACAGAAACTATATTAAAAATTGTTTGGCCAATGGCTCAAGCATATTCCTAGCTAGCTCTTACATCTTAAAATAGCCCATTTCTATTTATGTATGTGTTGCCACAGGCTGTGACTTACCAGTAATGTTATGACATCTTCCTCCTTCGGTGGCTAGCATAGCATCTCCTTGACTCCGTTTACTCCCTTTCTCTATCTCTGTTTGGATTTCCTGTCTGACTCTGCTCTATTAAGCCATTGGCTGAAATAACTTTATTCATCAGCCAAAAAAAAAAGCATCACAAAATGAAAAACATCCTACATCACACTTCAAGAAAACTGTTTCCTTTCTCCTAATGGTTATCAGTACTAACAGCTATTTGTCTGTGGGTGGGTTTTTATGTCCACTGCCCACCCCACACTAGAATCTTGAATGAATTGAGCTTGCATGTTACTGTAGCATGCAGACAAAGAGAAAAGGGGTTTTCTAACTATTTGTTATATTTTAGGTTCATGATATTTTAAAATTAGTCACTAAATCTGCATATAAAGGTAGAGTTTATCACTTGAATTTATTTCTAGATTATATTTGCCATCAATTTACGTATTAGCTCACAATGTGCGAAAAGACTGAAACCCTCACTTTAAGTTTCATCATACTGAAAAACCAAACACCTGTACAGAGACAAGAGCTAGCATTTAAAAAACTTAATTTAAATTCAAAAAACTTTAAAAGACTCCGATGAACAGCTTGCCATTAACAAATATTAGACAAGATTAAAGAGTACCAAGATTACTCTAATTATACATTGAGTTCTACACATATGGAATATTGGTCTTTATATCCATGTCAATGAGTTCATAGTTTAAATCTGTACATTATACAATGCAGTTTAAAACAACCAACATATTTGGTATTGTGAAATCTTTATGCAAGGACAATATACTTAGTTTTATATTGAAGAAGAGAACCTAACATAAAGCAAGCCATATTGCTATCCAGTATGACCTGGAGTTCATAGATTTGGGGCAGAAAGAGTTGGGAGGAGCTGTCACATCTGTCTGATAAAGCAATATGTCCTGAGAAGAAAGACTCCCAATGCTAACAGGCAGGATACCTGGACCAAACAGATAGATTCAGCTTTTTCTCTGCTCTATGTTTCACCACTGAGTATCACTTAAAACTTCCCAAAGCCACAGAAAAACAGCATGAAGCAACTTATGCCGGTCTGTCCAGTGCAGCCAGCACTGGAAATGAAGCCCATGGGTGTATTTGAAAGAGTGCTAAGACAAACCTCTGCACGCAGATTTACATGCAGCAGTGTTTTCCAAGAAGAGTAGCTCTGTATTTAATCTCAAACGTGCCAGTGAAAGTATCAGCACACTAATGTGGAAATTTATTAAGATACATAGAGGGATGAGTTTTCATCTTATTACAAGCACAAATTTGATCTTAACAAACTGTTTGGCATTTGCTCACTGAGAGACAACACAATAAATTAAATTTCAGGATCGCGGCAAGTCTGGGCTTTGATATTAATTGCCAGGACCCTGTAGTCTTGATCTGAGCTAAGCTGCCGAATTTGTGGTCATCAGAGGAAATGCATTCTTAGTTTACCTCTAAATGGATTAAACAGTGAGAAATAATGAAGATTAATGAAATTACTCTTGAGTTTCAGTAGAATTCATCGAGACAACTAATGAATGCTGAAATAATTACAATGAAAGTCTTCTGTTACAGCAAGACAGACTTTAATACAGTTGAGGCTATCAAAGGCCATAGGAAAGCATGATTAAGTAGGTCATATATAATACACACACAAGGAAAATTATCGTATCTTAAATATCCATAAGAATTTAGGTGAATAAGCCTTTGTACAAAAGATTGAAAGAAAAGTCAGCAAGCCAAGAAACAGAAATCAAAGGTTCACATTGGGGGTGAAGATTTTAATGAGTGAATGAGAGAAGAGGAAAGAAGGAAGCATGCTTGACAAACTCTGAGGGCATCCGAGTGACATTATCCATAACTGAACAGTGGGTGGCGATTCGACTACTGCTATAAGGCAATAGAGTTCAGGGAGGTCTCTCAGCTTCCTACTGGACACAATCCGAAAACATGCAGTAATCTGGCCCTAATTACAGACATCATGGAAGTTTCCTCCCTCTAGCACAACATGCTAGCTCACCACTGGCATAGTTATGATGGGTAAATAATTGTACTGCTTCAGTGTGCCAGGGATTTGCCCTCTGTTTGCCCATGGCCATGTTTTTCAGTTGAGTTGGGATACATCCAGTACTCTGCTGTCATACCCATGTCTACTCTCTGGCCACCTCTGTCATCGATTGTTTCAGTTTAGCTTCGCCAGGAAACCTCCTGTTACAGAAATTCTTGTGTAAAATCTTCATGGGAGATGCTCTTGATCTCTACTCCTGTGGAAGAGAAGCGAAGTCAGAATTAGTAGGTGATAGTTAAGAGATGTCTTCAGTGCATAATGTATTTAAATGTCTTGCTTATCAATTACTGAAAACAGATTGCTTGGGGGTGGTCACCTCACCTTGGGCTAGGTCACCCTCTTCAGTTTGCATGGTTCTTTGTGTCGTTGACACATGAAAATGTTTTTATAACCGTATTGTAAGTGAGATTGATAAATTCAATTTCCCGAATGGCTAGGTCTTAGATAGCTTAGTACATAATCACATTTCCCTCGGGAGCTTGTTTAGATTCCCAGCTGAAAGGGTTATAATGACATTGGTAGCAATGCTCTGAGCACCCACTATTATCCTTCCCTGTCTTCAGCCTCCCTTAGAGGTGAATGGCATCGGATAGTACCAGAGACATTTACCCTACAACTTTTCCTTCAGGGAAGAGGCACTCATTTGCAATTGCTAATTTCAATTGAATAATTTTATCCTTTAATATTTACCTATACCCTCAATTCTTCTGAATTTCTTTCTTTCTTTCTTTCTTTCTTTCTTTCTTTCTTTCTTCCTTCCTTCCTTTCTTTCTTTCTTTCTTTCTTCCTTTCTTCATTTCTTTTTAAAGTACTTGTTGGGATGAAAATAGCTTCTGACATTTAGAAAATGACCTCTCACTTACACACCCACAGTTGATCATATTACTCTATGACAAAATCTCAACACTTTTATAGAATACTACCAGAGAACATTACTCCAAGGCTATGATAAAGAGTGAAAACTAGGCCACTTTATCAGTTTTTTAAGCAGAAAGTTAAAAAACAAAGGGAAAAATCACTGCAGTCCCCTACTAAACAAAAAACTTTTTCTTTCTGACTAAAGGCCTGGCAGTTGTTTTCCACCAAGTGTTTTATCATCATATAGTCTACTCTCTTAGTGTGCGAGACTTATTAAAATGCACTATCACACACCAACCTCCCTTCTGAAACACTCACTTCCTTCAGCCTTCCCCTAAACACTCCTTCAAACAGAATTCTGAATCCAGTTATAAATTCTTCCTGTCACCTCTTATTTAAATACAGCTTGAGCCCTCATGTCTGTAAACTCCCCCATTATGCTGAGTTACAAAGCAGCTTTGTTCATTATTGGCATCTTCCTGAAAGTTCTGGCCAAAAAGAATTGCCAATGAATAGATTCTAATGTTCACTAAACCCAACAGTTTAAGTGATAATACGATCGTATAAGGAGAAGCATATCACACAACAGAAATATCACTGATATTATACTCAGAAAATTCTGCTGGACAATATTTATCTCTTGTGCTGTTAGCTCAGATAATTTTTATTGAGATATTAATTTTCTCTAATCATCAGTACTCCTATCTGTTTCAAGGCATAATATCATTTATTGAATTAGTATTGTGCATATCTCCATTCAAGTAATAAATACCAAATGTCTGTGCTGAGTTCTATGCCACACACTTGAGATAAAACCAACAGACAGACACATGGTTTTCGCTATGAGAACAAAGATTATAACCGGATGTGGAATACAAGCATTGTTGAAGTAACCAAAAGTAACACTGCTAGTAAGAAAAAGATATAAAGAGCACCTGCACCAAGAGAAACTCATCTTTATGTTGAAATAGGAGCAGCGGGGCTGCGTCCCCAGCACCCTGGCTTCTGGTCGCCTGGCTAGCTTATGCCCGAAATAACAACACACAAACTGTATTCATTTAAGCACTGCTTGGCACATTTCTATCTAGCCTCTTCTAGGCTAATTCTTGCACCTGGACTAGCCCATTTCTAATAATGTGTGTAAGCACCCCAAGGTGCGAAGGTGCGCTTACCGGGAAGATTCTAGCCTATGTCCATCCTGGGTCGGAGCTGCCTGGGAGAGCGGAGCCTGGCGTCTCTGCTCCAGAGAGCAGAGCTGTCGAGTCTGAGCTTACTTCCTCTTCCTCCCAGCATCCTATTCTGTTTACTCCACCCACCTATGTTCTAAGCTATGAGGCCAAGCAGTGTGTTTATTACTTAATCAATGAAATCAACAGATTGATATATGACACTCCCACATCATCTTTGTTACAGAAAGTTGAGCTGGAAAAGTCTGACCTGACATCCTATAGAAAGTCCCTAAGAAGTTAACTGGCAAAATGACAGACAAGTTTCAGTCCTGGGATTGTGAATATTCTATCCTGGGAAAAAGATAAGTCATGGGTGTTAAAGAAAGTAAGAGGATAGGAGCTGGAAAGATGGCTCAGAGGTTAAGAGCACTGACTGCTCTTCCAGGGGAATCTGCCCTTAGTTTCCAGTACCCACAAGGTGACTCACAACCATCTGTAATGCCAGTTCCAAGGCATCTGATGCCCTCTTGTGGCCTCTTCCAGTATAGAACACAAGTCTTGCACATACATATTCATAGGCAAACACATCGTGCACATACATATTCATAGACAAGCTTGTATATTCATAAAATAAATGAGATTTTTGAAAGAAGAGAAATGTTATAATTCAAGATGACACCTAAAATTGCAACAGGCTAAGGTTGAATATGCAGTTTGTATTTAAACAATTGGTCTATATCCTGAGAGCTAGTTCCTAGGAACCTCCCTCTAGATTCTTTACTATGTATTGTTTTATCTTTGTCCTTGTATCCTCTCTGAATACTAAGATGTACAGTCATGGAATTGTGCCCATATTAGGTAAACATGTCTTCAGTTCCTAGTTGGATGTCATCTGTGGTTCACAGTTCTATGTAAGTAGAGGTGCAGATCATTGTCCTGAAGATATGGAATGTATGAAGCAGACTAGATATTGAAGAGACAAAGTCACTTCCTGATGAGACTTTATGCTAGTGTTTTCCATAAGTCTTTCATCAGTCTGTCTTTGAAAGTGACTTTTACTGATATCTGTCACATATTTGTACTGTCATAATTCTGCTGCTGATAGACATAGAGTCGCTTAAATGATTCTGCACAGCTACCGCTGTTTTCTCAGTGCTCAAAATCTAATTTGCATGTGAGAAAAATGACTGCGCTAGATTTGGCTGCTGTTATTACTATTCCCATGTCCTTCCACCTTTCCAGCTGTTATATTATCTTCTCCTTCCAGTTATGCAATTTTAGTGCACTAATGAAGTGATAAACCAAAAATTAATGAAAATAATCTTCCTTATATGTCTTAAAATAGCCACATAATTATTGTCTATAATCTCTGACACATCTTTATTTCCCTCATTTGGAAATCTCTGGATGGGTTGGAGGTTCGTAAGTCTGGGGCAGGGCAACACGTTCCGGAGGTGAAGCCTGGGTTCTTCCAAGCTTCTGTACAATTTTTTTTTTACATATGCAGAAATCTGTTGTCATCATTAGGACAGGGCCTTTCAGGTGCCTTTCCAATTCAGATTTTTGTGATCTTCTACTATGGGTGTATGCTAGGCTAGATTTTACTCTGTCAAAGTCTTTGTTTCCTCTTAATCATGACTCATTTTCATTCCTTTTCTATGGCTTTTGTTTAGAAAAACACAGATTCAGAGCATTTTCCATGAAATTCAAAATTTTTAAAAGGAAAATTATTTTATGTTTACTCTCCTTTTAATGCTGTGATCATTCATTTAATGAACCTTCATGATACATTCATAGAGTTACAAAGGATGGTTGGAGACAACAGAAATAGATAAAAAAAATCACTAAAATAATACAATTTGGAGTAATTGTTTTGTTTCTGAACATGACCGGGTTTCTTAAACTACCTGCAATGAGGCAGGTGTTGTCTATACATATTGTGTCTCCTAATAACAGTGATTTTTCTCTATTAAAACCTGGAGAAGGAGATATTTAGAAAAGTTTCCAAAGTAAAATTCCTACTCTGTCTGACAAGCACCTTAGAGCCCTAGGATGTGATTTCCACTCCCTTGCTGGTGTGCTTCTCAGTGCTTTTCTCTCTCTCCCCACCCTTCTCTTTCTCTCTCTCTTTGTGGGACAGGGTTTCTCTGTAGCTTTGGAGCCTGTCCTGGAACTAGCTCTTGTAGACCAGGCAGGTCTCAAATTCACAGAGAACTGCCTGCCTCTGCCTCCCGAGTGCTGGGATAAAAGGCATTTGCCACTACTGCCTGGCTTCAGTGCTTTTCTTTAAAGCTCTTTCCACACTATCTGGCTTCCCTGGTCCTGAGTACATGATTTTGTTAGTCCTATTACAGACACAATTCTTTATGTGAGGATTGTTCTCCTTTTCCTTCTTATTTAGTCTCTGAATTTAATTATATTAATTCAGAAATCAGTCTATCGTCATCATCTGATTATCCATGAATAATATTCTAATGGGCTTTATGATGCTGGTTTAATACTTCAACCAAAATTTTTCTTTCGAAACAATACAAATTTGCTAGGCAGTGGTGGTGCATGCCTTTAATCACAGCACTCAGGAGGCAGAGGCAGGCAGATCTCTGTGAATTCAAGGCCAGCCTGGTCTACAAGAGCTAGTTCCTCCAGGACTGGCTCCAAAGCAACACATAGAAACCCTGTCCCTAGAAACACACACACAAAAAAATACAAATTAAAGATATGTAACATCAGCTGAAAAAAATAAATGAGAAGATACTGTACATCTTTTTTTTTTGTGGCATCTAACTCACAGAGATTTGCCTGCTTCTGCCTCCTGAGTGCTGAGATTAAAGGTGTGAGCCACCACTGCCCAACCAGATACTGTACATCTTAAAGACTGAGGATTTAACATTAGGATCTATGAAGCCAAAGTAAGTCTGAAATTATGGGATGGGATGAGTCTCGTGAAAAAGCTGTGAGAGAAGACCCTCCTCCTCTCCTTTCCCCAATACATCCCCAATGTCCCAAACTGGATTTAATGTTACAAGGCACCTTCCTTGTAAAATAGATTCTTTGCTTCGAATAAATTATTTCTAAATACAATCTTGGTTCAGTTTATACAATTCTTCCCATGCTTGAATCACTTTGAGGAGTAAGCTGAGGAAATCAATGTTGGAAGGCAGAAGAGAAAGTTTCTACACATTTGCCTTTTTTTCTAGATTTAGAAAAGATAAGATGGTCTACATTTATGTTCAAATTAAATGTACTTTCTTTGTCCAAAATCTTAAGAAAATAATCTCCCCACCGATAATAATAGATATAAAATGTAAAAGGTCATTTGTTTGTTCCTAGCTTCTCAGCCCCAAAATAGCCACACAGAAACCACATTATTTGCAATACTATTTGGCCAATAGATTAAGTGTATTTCTGGCTAACTCATAACTTAAATTAACCCATCTCCATTAATCTGTGTATCGCCATGAAGCTGTGGCTTACCAGGTGAAGTTCTGGCGTCTCTCTCTCTGGCAGAGCTACAAGGCCTCTCTCTGACCCTGCCTTCTTTCTCCTAGCATTCAGTTTAGTTTTCTCCTGCCTAGCTCTTTTTTTTGCCCTGCTATAGGTCCAAGGCAGTTTCTTTATTAATCAATGGTATTCACAGAAAACAGAGGGGAATTCCACATCAATAAATGATTGATACAATGTACACCATACTTTTGTTCTTATGAAACTCTATTTCATAAGAACACTTGCTTTGAGCGGCAAAGGACCCACATCAATCAGCATAACCTATACTTATGAATAAATTCACATAGTAATAAATATGTAGACTAAACTGTTACCTCAGTAGTTCTATAATGCTAGGGTAGGAAAATGAAAGAGAAAGGGAAAGAAAATGGAGTCCATTTTTGTATTGGCAAACTACTCCTGAGCATGTGGTCTGCCTTGGAGTGTTGTTGATATACCTTGTGCCACAGCATTGGAGGAAACTAATTTTCCTTTCCCAGCAGGTATTAATTGCAAACAACTTTTTGATTAGGGGTTGGACTTTGTGCCTGCTTTCTCTTCTCTGTGCTGGAATTTTTTGCCTGACTTTATTCCTTCCAGTCTTTTGTTTGCGGTGTCAGTCTCTTGAGGTCATATGTGCATTAGCCCTTTTGTATCAGGAAAATGTTTCCTGGGAGTCATCTGCCACCTCTGTCTCTTAAAATCTTATCCCCTCTTCCACACAGATCACTGAGCCTTGACTAAATCATATAGGGACAAGAGCTCCAAAGTCTTTTACTGTCTATACATTGGTGAGTTATGGGTCTCTGATATGGGAGGTCCTTCTGTCTATGTGTTACTTTTATTGGTTGATGAATAAATCAGTTTCGGCCAGTGGCTTAGCAGAATAGTGCAAAGTGGGAGTTCCAATAGATAGAGGAGGAGAGAGTATATGGAATCAGGTAAAAGCCATGGAGTTACTAAGAAAAAACACAGGAACTGCCAACCAGAATCTTGCTGGTAGGCCACGAGCCTCATGGTAAAATATAAAATAATGGAAATGGGTTGATTTAAGATATAACAGTAAGCCAGAAATATGCTTAAGCTATCGACCATACAGTATTGCAAATAGTATAGTTTCTGAGTGATTATTTTGTGGTCTGGGTAGCCAGAAACAAGACAAGCGGCCTCCTGCCAACAAATTAATTAATGTGCCAATGTGTGCCAACTAAATCCACTTAAAAAAAGCTAAGAGAGCTTGAAAAGGAATTCTACACACACACACACACACACACACACACACACACACACAAACCCAGAGTTTAATGCAACTTCTTGCTCTGTTTGCTGGCGGAAAGCAAGAGACATGACTCCTTTAAGAAGTTTCCTGACTCAGTTTTAGCAGTAAAAACTGCATGGCTTCCTTAAAATTGGCAGGTTCCTGGTTCACCCGCACGAATGGCTCTGACTCTTTTGGGAGGTCGAGCTACAGAGCATTTAAATGGAGTTTTGTGAGCAGAGTGCTACAACTTGCTTAATGGCAACAGGGACCTGCTGCAATCTGACCCTGGATCTGGGGCAGAAAGAATAGATCTCAGAAGCAGTGAACATGCCTCCACCATGTTGGACTTGGCAAAGCAAGCAGGCAAAGGAGTGTTGGACCTAGCCACGCTGGCTTAGCCTTTTAATAAGCAGTCCTGGTCAGAAAAGGATTACAGATACACAATAAAGACAGATTCAAATGAAAACGACTTCTAAATCGGTTACAGTGTTGGATAAATGTATATAGGATTGAGAGAGAGAAAGGAAAAAGAGTATAGGTAATTATAATATAAAAGAGTACAGACAGTAAAGATAATAAAATAAATATTAAACTTGTAAAAAAAGTAATAGAGTGAGAAAAATAAGCCATGTAAATATGGACTATACAGAAAATCTGTATTGTGTATACTATGGATTAATTATTCCTTGTGTTTTCTTGGATGTGTTTGGCATTGTGTTACATTTTATGCCTATGGAGATATTTTGTGGTAGGTAAATAAATAAAGTTCCCACAGAGTCCACAAGAGGGCATCAGATCCCAAAGAACTGAAGTAGTAGGCTTTTGTGAGCCCTGGGTTTTCGGAAGTAAATTAGAGTCCCCTGCAAAAAGCATTAAGTGTTCTTCACTATTGAACCATGTGTCTGGGTCCTTGTGTCACACTGTCCTTGGGTAGAAGAAGAGGGATTCATGCCTTCTGATGAAAATCCGAGGCAATACTGAGTCTTTCCTTAAAAGACTATAGAATTTGCATTTTACAAACTGTTAATCTTTTCTGATCATCAAGGCTTAGATGCCATCTAATCCCACAGATACAGGCTAGATTCCTTCCCTGTGTGAGACACATAGAGGATGTAGGTAATACACAGAGAGGCTGCGTCTCACCCTTTTGGTCCTGAGGTCCTTTACCATGCGTTATCTTAGCTTATTTTTCTTCTTGAGAAAACAACTCTAGACTTTTAATATTTTTGAGCTTTGGATCACTTATTTTAGAAAATCTATAGAGAGAAATGAATTATTCTTATACATCATTGACACAATTAAAACTTAATCATAATTTTATAATATTTCCACAAAAATTGAAATTTTAACATTGTTTCCTTTTCCTTTCTTTTTCCCTCCCTCCCTCCCTCCCTCCCTCCCTCCCTTCCTTTCTGTCTGTCTGTCTATGGCACTGAGTAACAAAACCTAGGGCCTCACACATGGCAGAGAAATGTTCTAACATTAAGCTACAATTCAACTACCTTTTCATTTTTTAACTTTAAGACACAATCTCAACACTTGACCCATACAGTCCCTGGTCTTGCAGTCTCCCTGCCTCAACTTTGTGAACAGTCAGAACTGCAGACCTGTGTCTCCAAGCCTGGCTTTATATATATTCTGATCTTTCAAAGAACTGGTTAGCCTTAGAAAATTTGAATGATGGCTGTAGATTCAGGGAGTGAGGAACTGTATGTTTTTGTTGCAGAATCTCCAGTCCAGAAAATATAGGTTGGTACATACTGAACATAGCAAGTATTTGCCTAATGAATCAATGAATAAATCAGACTGTGCTTGGTATATGTTGTTTTGCTGGTGGTGGTTTTCTGTGAACAAAATGAATATTCAACCACACGATGGAGCCATTTTACAGCTTTTGAGAAGTGGAACTAACGAGAAAACCAACTAACACTGTAGTTTTTCTTGTAAAGTAATTGAAGTCCAGGGCAGTTAGTACAATTTTTCAGAAAACTTGGCTGACACATATGACATTCAATCCTATATATAAGGCTAACTGGGCACCACTCGATTTACTAATGAAGAGCAAGTATGTGGCTAAAGTGTGAGCATTTCTTATGTTGGTAAAATGTCTTAATCCAAATCTCAGCGCACTGAACACTCTTTTGGTCCCTCAACACTCTAAATCCAGATGTGTGGCATCTGCCATACAGTGATGAACTATGTATGGCTACAAATGTCTCAGGGGGAGGAGCAGCCAGAAATGTAAGTTACCCACCCACCTTGTCATTTTTTCTCAGGTCAGTGTGAAGTCAATGAACAGAGGCTTAAAAGAGGGAACACTGTCTGAATGAAGAAGGGTGATAAAGTGTTGGGGACAGACATTATGAGCTTCACTCATGCCCTTCTCAGAGCAGATGGTTCCCATCTAGTTTGTCTCTCACATTCAATGATTCAGAAAGGGAATGATGAGAATGTCAGCATCCATGTCCATGGCACTTTCAGCGTGGATTCTCTGTCTCCAAAATACCCAGAGCCTGTTTCCCCCATCCACTAATGCTTATTGAGATCTCAAAGCATAGTTGCTTAGTTTTTTAAAAGAATGTACATTACTAACAGTCCAAGTATCACTACCTTTTGGAAGCTCAGTGTTTCAGGTAAATTTAACTTATTGAATATTATAGTTGGAAATGCTTAGGACAACATACTTGTTTGGTTTGCGAGTTTCAGGGACAGTCTTAGAGCAATAATAATGAGAAACAAATGAACAACACAAAAACAAACACACAAAAGCAAAGACAAAGACACAGAGAGGCAGGCAGAGGTCTAAGAGAGTCTGTTTTGTTAGGGAGGCAGCTGGAAGGCAAGAGCTTGCTGTACAATGTGGATAGAGAATCGGGGGTTTGGGGACAGCACAGGTGAAGCAGGAGCGAATCAAAATAGGTGCTATGTGACAAGAACTTTAAGACTTTGAAGAAAGAAATAGAAGAGGACACCAGAAAATGGAAGGATCTCCCTTGCTCTTGGATTGGGAGGATCAACATAGTAAAAATGGCAATTCTACCAAAAGCAATCTGTAGATTCAATGCAATCCCCATCAAAATCCCATCAAAATTCTTCACAGATCTGGAGAAGACAATAATCAACTTTATATGGAAAAACAAAAAACCCAGGATAGCCAAAACAATCTTATACAATAAAGGAACGTCTGGAGGCATTACCATCCCTGACTTCAAACTCTA
>NW_026067992.1:2872389-2950970 GCF_014885135.2 Alexandromys fortis
GGCCTGGGTCTGAAAAAGCCTGGGTTAAAACAGGTCTCACTGAACATAGCGGACAATGAGGACTACTGAGACCTCAAGAACAATGGCAATGGGTTTTTGATCCTACTGCACGTATTGGCTTTGTGGGAGCCTAGGCAGTTTGGATGCTCACCTTACTAGACCTGGATGGAGGAGGGTGGTCCTTGGACTTCCCACAGAGCGGAGAACCCTGATTGCTCTTTGGGTTGACGAGGGAGGGGGACTTGATTGGGGGAGGGGGAGGGAAAGGGGAGGCGGCGGTGGGGAAGAGACAGAAATCTTTAATAAATTAAAAAAAATAGGTGCTATATTTAGATATGGCCTATTAATGTCTATACCATTATCTGCATGTGTCACCATTGTTGTAGAAGATTATAGACCAAAGCTTAAAGGAAAGTTTATTTAGCATACTGCATAGGCAGCAGTAAGCACGGCAGTAGCAGAAGAAGCATCTATGTATGGCAATGATCTACAAGGTCTTCACGTCAAAGGAGTCATCATTAAGTGAGCGCATGCCACTCTGCTTGTGATTTCCTCGTATCCACTTTCCACCATGCACTGCAGGCTGTCTTGACTGTCCGAACTTTGAGGTTCATTCTCGAGTGGCTAAAGTGTAATTTCTCACCATGGAAACAAGATAAACTTTGTGATACTGGGCTGTTGTGAATTTTGATTGGGCTTGCCATGCTACTGTTTAGCTTGTTCATCACTTGGGTGCCATTTTTAATTCTTTTAGGAATATTTTTAGATCAGGCGTGGACTAGATGTCCACTTCCTTTCTTGTGTCTTAAAAGTTCCTTTCCATGCACATCTGATTAGATCTATTTCCCATTTTAAATTAGGTTGATTCATTGATCACTAATTTAAGTTCCTTCTATATTTTAAATATTATTCTCAGGTGTTATCTTCTTTACCCATCCCCAGTTTAAATCCCCCACATCATTTCCCCCAGGTCCCTAATTACAGAACCTGTGTCCTCATATCCCTTTCTATAGAAATCCAACCTCCCAACACAGTCCATTTTTACTTTCATGGTTTCTGCAGCTATTCCAGGTTATATGCTCACATCTAAAGATTTGGAGCTATGATCCATAAATAAGAGCAAACACGCGCAATTTGTCTCTATGTACCTGGGTTCCTTCCTAAGTACAGTTTCTGGTTCCATACGTTTACTTGAAAATTTTACTGTTTTATTTTAATTTAAAGGAGAATTGAATTTCACCATGAATATGTACTACATTTTCATATCCATTCATCATTTTAAGGGTAGTTAGGTTGTTCCAATTTTTTTTAACTATTTTAAATTGTGCAACAACAACCATGGATTAGAAAGTACCAGTTAAAAAAGATTTCAAGTCCTTTGGGCACATATACCAAGAAGTGGTATTCCTGGGTGATATGGTGCAATACTATTAGATTTTTGAGGATCATCCACATTGATTTCTATAATGGTTGGACAAGTTTCTAGTGTCCACAAGGGTGAATAAAGTTTCTCCTTTCTCTGCATCCTTGCTGGTATTTGCGGTCAGTAGTTTTCTTGACCTTGGTCATTCTAACTGGGGTAAGATGAAATCTCAAAATAGTTTTAATTTGCATTTCCCCTAACTAATATAAGGACAATTTATGTTATATTATATTATATTATTAATATAAGGGCATTTATATTAATGCTGGGATTAAAGGCGTGCGCCACCACCACCAGGCTAAAAGATAAAATCTTTATCCTATTCTCTAGATAAAATGAGGCTAGAAAGGGAGGGAGTGTGAACTCCATTGAGTGAGGTCAGTGGTGATTCTGCTAGGGCTCTGGGTCACTCTTACTACCTCAACTTTCCCATCTGTCAGATGGGAATGATAGCCTGGTTTGTCACAAACACTTTCCATCTAATCGAACAGAATCCGTTTGTGAAATGGTGTTCTGGCTCCACGAGTCTTATTTGCTGGGCTAAGGGTATATTTAGCACAGTGGTGGAGTACCTAGTTTGATTCCCCAGCACACAACGATAATAACTCATCTGATAGACGGGGTAGGGGGGCTAGTGCATGTAATACCTGCACTAGGGAAGCTAATATAGGAGGAGGGCCAACCCGGACTAGACAGAGACCCTGCCTCAGCGAGACAAAATCACATCTATTTTATTTCACTTTGAGACAGGGTCTCACTAAGTAGCCCTGTCTGACCTGGCCTTGGACTCACAGAGATCAGCCTGTCATTGCCTCCTAAGGAATGCACTACCAGGCCCAGCCTTTTATTATTTTACTTTGAGACAGGGTTTTATGTAGCCCAGGCTGGCTTCAGACTCATTATGTAGTAGGGGATGAGTATTCGTTATGACGCATGTCCTGAGTGCTGGAGTTATCGGTATGTACCAGTATGCCTGGTTTATGCAGGGCTAGAGATTACACTCAGGACTTCATGCATGCTAGGCAAGCACTCCTTCATCTAGCTACATCCTCCACCCCAATGCCTACCTTTTATTTACTGAAAACACCTCCCAAATTGGAAATAGGCCATAAAGAAGAATATTCTATTTATTATATCCTCAGAATTGTAAATAACTGAGCAGGTTTCTGCAGATAGGGGCTTTGAAAATATCTCTGAGGGAGCAATCCTGGAATATTTTTTGCTTTATTCGGAAATAGTCCATGAAGAATACTTGGAAAATGCTAGAAAATTCTGGAGGCATTTCTAATAATAGAGGAACATATATATTCTATATAGCTTCAGTATGTGAGAATAATGAGGGTTATTCTAAGTTGCTTCCCCAGCGCAGGCCTGAGATAATACAGGTAATACAGCCTTTCTGGAGAGATCTGGAGTTAGCCAAGCCCTTTTCCCCTCCCAGCCCTAGTTTGCTTCCTCCAGTTCTCCTCCACCCTTTCTCCCGGGAAAGGCCCCGTCCTCGCCTGCTCCTGGCCCCGCCCCCGCCTGCTCCTGGCCCCGCCCCCGCCTGCTCCGGGCACCTGCTCAGAGCGCCCCAGCGTCTTCGTGGTGTCCGCAGTTGTGTACGCCCCAGCCGAGGCTCTGGCAGGCTTCCAGGCGGGGCTCGCCACCTTCGCAGTGAACATTGTCCCGCAAGATATGCCCGGTGCCGTAGCCGAAAAAGGCATTAGTGGTGGCGGCCAAGGCGGTCCCACAGCCCAGTTGGCGGCACACAACAGCAGCGTTGGGCAACCCCCGTCGTCGTCGCAGACCTAGCCCCACAGGCCACCGTGCAGGATCTCCGCCCGACCTTGACACGGGCCGGCGCCGCCCACTAGGCGCACGCTGCCCTCACCTGGTGAAGGTGGATGGAGAAGGTGGGACAAGCAGCATTTTATAAGCCACGAGAAGGCATTTTCATTCACTTCATCTATGCACCAGGCCAAGGACAGTGCCCTCCCTAGGGCCTCACCCCAGCAGGGATAAACTAGCCTGCTCACCCCTTGACCAAACCTTCTGACAGTCCAGAGTGTTGGATTGTGGGTCCCAGGATAACCAGTTTAAATTGTGTCATCCTGACCTAAAACCAGCCTTTTCTTTTCTATCCCTGCTCCACTGGCCTTCTCCAATGTTCCTGGAGGCTCAAAGAAACCCTCACTTTGCAAAATGTGGCTGACACACTCCCTCTCCCACAAAGCCCTGCCTGATAGATGGGTCCCTCTTCCCCCAGGGGTCTTCCCTCTCCTTGTCCCTCACCCCCCTCCTGTCACCTCTTCTAGCCTATCGAGGGTCTCCTCACACAAGCATGACTTACCTTTCCCGTTTTGGAGGGTTGTAGCAGGTGCTACACCAGTCAGCACCTTCCTTGTTGGGGGCTGTGTGTGCAAGAATTCTGCAGAGGAAGGAGGGAGGAAGCAAAGATGCGTGGATCTTTCCGTTCACCATCCTCACACAGCTTGTGAGGGTCAGGAGTCTAGGGCCCTAAGATGCCTGCTTTCAGGATCACAGCCTCAAGTCCTGGATATAGAGAACCACTGTCTGACGTCAAACTTGCTGTGTAGGTAAGAATGACCTTTCACTTCTGATCCTCTGGCTTCCCCAGTGCTAGTCTCATAGGCATGTGTCACCATGCCTGTTCAAAAGCCTCGTTCTTGCTATTTTTTGCTGTTGTGTATGTATGGTGTACACATGTGTGCATGTATACGTGCAGGTACGTGCACCATGTATGTGCGCCTGGGGACCAGAGGTCCATGCTGGGGGCTCTCTACTGCTCTTTTTGTTTATTGATTGGTTATTATAAACACTTTTTAGATTTGCTCATTTCATGTGCCTGAGTACTTTGTCTACATGTATGTTTGTGCACCATGTCATGTGTATACCTGATGCCTGCAGAGATCAGAAGAGTTATAGGTGTCTGTGAATTACCATGTGAGTGTTGGGAACCAGGTCCTCTCCAAGTCCTGCCAGAACTCTAAACCACTGATCCATCTCGCCAGCTTCTTTATCTATTTTTATTTTATGTATATGATTGTTTTGCTTGTATGTATATCTATACCCCACATACATGGAGTGCCAATGGAGTCCAGAAGAGGGCATTAGATGAACCCCTGGAACTGGAATTAGGGGTGGTTAGTGAGTCACCATGTGGGTGCTAGGAATCAAGCCCAGCTTCCTTCCTTCCTTCCTTCCTTCCTTCCTTCCTTCCTTCCTTCCTTCCTTCCTTCTTTTTTTTTTTTCTTGCTTTTTCGAGACAGAATTTCTCTGTGGTTTTGGAGCCTGTCCTGGAACTAGCTCTTGTAGACCAGGCTGGTCTCGAACTCACAGAGATCCGCCTGCCTCTGCTTCCCTAACTAATATTGGATAATCTTAAAGGTATTTCTTAAACACTTTTATTTCTTATGTTGAATAATTTCTGATCAAATCTGTAACTCCTTTTTAAATTGGGTTGTTTGGTTTCTTGATCCTTTGTTGTGGTGGTTTGAATAACCCATATAAGTTCAGATGTTTGAACATTTGGACCCCTGTTGGTGATATTACTTTGGGAGATCTAGAAGGTATGACTTTCCTGAAGAAAGGAAGTCACTGTGGTTGGTTTTGAGAGTATTAATCCTCATACTGCTTCTTGTTCCAGTATGCATTCTCTAAGCTTGCTTTTGAAGAAGTGAGCTCTCAGCTTCCTGCTCCTGCCTCCAGGATGTAAACTGTCCAACCAATCATTATCTTCATCTGGAAATTGCCTTGGCTGCAGTATTTTATCAGAGTAACAGAAAAGTAACTCATACAGAAGTAGGTATTGGGAATGGTTTTATTGCTGTGAAGAATGTACCTGTGCTATTTCTGTAAGAATGTGGAAGCCTCTGGTATTTTGGACTGGTGAAACATAAAGGTTATGGGAGTAATCAAACACTTTTAAAATTTGGATCTCAGGCCGACTACATGAAACAGAACTCACCTCTGACAATGCAATTAAGCCAAGGACCCATTGCTAGCTAGGCCAGAGACTCTTGGAGGAAACCTGCTACTATTATTCTCCTAAAAGAACATCATGATGAAATCATTTCTAATGGCATATTGCTGTATACAGATATTTGTAGCTAGACTAGCAACATCTGTTAAGTGAGTGACATATGGCATCAAACATATTGCAGTAGTGATTTGGGTACTTGTCTCTAGGGTCATTCATTATAAGAACGAATAAAGGGGGGAAATGGAGACAAAGAAGTCAGACAGAATACAGGTGCAATCTGTAATAATGTATGCTTAGAGACCTGGGAAAATTGAATAGCAATGATCAGAAAAGGTGGGTGGCATCAGAAAATCTCTAGTGTTGATGGAAATGTAAAAGGTCTACTCCAGTCATGCTACGATATGAGGGTATGTGTCTAGTCTTGCTGTAATTAGTCATGTCTTATTTGGTGGATATCCCTGGGAGGCCTGTTCTGAAAGGGAAATGGAGGGAGAAGTGGATCTAGGGGAGAAAGGAGGTTGGGGTAGGGACTAGGAGGAGAAGAGAGAGTGCAGACTGCTGTTAAAATATTTGAGAATGAATAAGGAAAAAAGAAAAAAAAGAGAACTCTGCAAGACAGCTGGGTAGAATTATGTATTAGTTTCTTAAGGCTACTGTAACAAAGCCCCTCTAACATGGTGACGAGAATAGTATCATGGAAAATGTTCCTTCCAGAAGCCATAGGTAATAAATGAAATTTCATTGCCAGGAATGAGATACCTCCATACATGTTGTTGGTCAGTGTGGCCCGAAAGATCTTCCAAACAATGTGGGTTATTGCTGTTACATTTGGTTGTCCATAAGAACTAGATGGCAAGTCACTCTTGATGAAGATGTTACATACCTTAGTTGCAGGATAGAGGGGGGAAAATGGGGAATGAAAAGGAGGCTTCCTTCTTATTTAGCTTTTATAGTGCTAAAGGGTGTTGTGCAAGCTGCTTGAAGAGAAAAGTTATCAATAACCTCACCCAGCTTTGAACCCTGTAAACTACAATAATGACCTCTTCAAAATTTATGTTTATTTATCCCTGTCTCAAAAAACCAAAAAGTTCATTTATTTATAAATAAATTTATTTATATTTTCATTGTGTGTGTGTGCGCATGTGTGCCTGCATGCGCTCATATTGGGATGCACATGAGGATTTCGAAAACACTTGTGTGAGTCAGTTTTCTTCTTCTACCATGTGGGTCCAAGTACTCAAACTCCAGTTGTCAGACTTTGGAACAAATGCTGTTACACATTGAGTCATCTCACCTGTCTTAAGTGAAAGCATCAATAAATTAATGCTGGCTTTAGCCTTCTTCAGGGAAGCTTCTTTATGTCCTATAGGACAGTTACTGCAGACTTGTAAATGTTCAGTGTTCTGAGAATAAGTGAGTATTAAGTACTTAACCTAAATTGGACATGTATAATGCCCATCCATGCCAGAAAACACTCAAAAGAAAGAATAGAAAGAATTTCAGAGCCAGAGAAAGGGACACTGTGCTGGAAATGATGCTTTCTGGATATGCCATGGCTTTTATAGCTATAAACTCATCGCAGATCTAATCATATACAGGTCATGCATAAATGCACCCAGCATCAACATTTCATCATGGATTCAGAGTGTATGTGTTAGCTCCTGATCCTCTCTAAGAAAACTGGCAATTAATGGCTGCTTAGGAAGGGGGAATAATTTATTCAGTGGTATAACAACTGATAACATTCTCATATGCAAGTAAATAACAGACTCATATTCATGGAAGTAACAATAGTTAATCTCAGTGGGGTTAAAAGAAAAAATATAAAAGAAGGAGGGAACTTTGGGAAGAAGAAATTGTTTAGTATGAGAAAGAAGGGATCAAAGAGAGTAATGGGTAAAAAAACAAAATTTATCAAATGTATGTATAAAATATACATATAAATTGTCAAACAATAAAACAGAGAAAACTGTTTCTTTCCATGTGCTACAGGCTTGATACAGAAATTGTCACTAAATTAAAACATACGTGTCGATGACAGAACCTTTCTACTTTCCTGGGCTCTTGTACAGGATGTATTGAGTCACTAATCAGTCTAGTCTTGACAAATCATCTTATTTTAACTCCTGCATCACTGTTCACATTGCCTCCACACTTACAAGTGTGTAATGTCCCTTGGCTTACTTTTATGAGATCATAAAGACATTCAGCTCAATTACAAATACAAGATAATGTTTCCCTATCAATATTCTTAATCTCATCTGCAAAATTCTAACATTTTAGCTAATATTTACGGGCCCAAGGGTTATTTTGTACTTTTCCAAAATTATATATTTCCAAAAGTATTATAGCTTACTATCAATAGTTTTTTTAAATTTATTAAAGATTTCTGTCTCTTCCCCACCTCCGCCTCCCCTTTCCCTCCCCCTCCCCCAATCAAGTCCCCCTCCCTCGTCAGCCCAAAGAGCAATCAAGGTTCTCTGCCCTGTGGGAAGTCCAAGGACCACCCTCCTCCATCCAGGTCTCGTAAGGTGAGCAAATGATGCCAAACTTGAATAGGTTCTCAAAACTACCTAATATCTTTGACTCTCAAAGGTGACTGCACATCCCTTTTCAACCCTTTCATCCTCACATATTATCTATCCAAATAACCTTACTCAAGTAAAGATATTTACTGAGTTTGCATGAGGAAATATGAAGGTTTTCCCTGAGGTTGTTGCTGTGCAAGATATTGCTGATCCTTCTCAAGTTATAGTCCTATTATTTACAATTTATTCTCTCTATATACAATTAGGCCCAACAGGTCCCACAAGGAAATTTTCTAACATAGTCACATAGAAATCTTTTTAAAAATATTTGGGACAATACTAGCACTATAGAATAATGGAGGCTGGCACATAAACTTAGCTAATGTTGAATTTGTTATGAGTAAAATAAATGGATATTCTGGGTTTAATATCACACTTGGGGATTATGAGACTTTCTAACCATTTGTGTGGCAATTTGCTGAGTTGTGAACAAACGTTCACCTGCATTAAATGAAGCTGACATAACAGACCTGCCTTCATGAATGGTGAAATAACCATGCAAGACCTGCTCACCCATGACTGAAGTCTTCAGTGCTCATAACTTTCTTAGGATTAAATTTTATGACTAGTAGGCCAGCATTCCTTGGGACCTTTGTGGTTACTGTTCTCTGTAGACATTACTGAAGAAACTGCTGCCTCTGAGTAGGAACACCTAAAAATAGAAGAAGCTCTGGATCTCCTAAGGTGTGGTTGCTATACTGGAATAATTGACACAGAGCCAAAGGAGAAAAGAGAATAGAAAAATTCACACACAGAGGGGGTCTTATTGTGGTTTAGGCAATCACTGCATGTCTGGAAGTAAAGAGTTTACTAAATTGTTGCTTAAGACATACATAGTGAAAACAGTTTTGGTCAACTGAACTGAAGTTTCAATTGAGACATCATATAAGAAGTCATTGCCAATCAAACTTCAAACCTCCAGCCCCATTAGGGAAAGGCTACCTTTAAAAATGTATGTGCCTTTTACCTTACTTCCAGTTCTTTCTCTCAAGTTGTGCATGCCTTTGGAAGTGTGAAGCCACTTCATTCCACTATAGAAACACTTGCTCTGATAAATATGTTCATTGTTCCTTTATTCACAAGAACCAGAAATTAGAGACAACTGATATGTCCATCAAAAGATGAATGGATAAAGAAATGTAATATTACTCTGCCTTTTTAGAAAAGTGAAACTTGCAAGTAAATGGATAGAACTAGAAGAAAAAAATCATCCCGAGTAAAGTAACTCAGACTTAAAGACAAATGTGATATGTGTTTCCTTATATCTGGACATTAACTGTTAAATAAATGATAACCAAACAAAGAATATGTAAAGAGTAAGGGACTAGGTGTGCGGGATGGATCTCCCTACAAAAGGGAAGTAAAATAGAGAGTTATGGATGGGCAGGAAAGGGCAGGTGGAGGGTGGAATGGGAGGATCAAACAGGGAAGAGGTGAGAAGGGGAGAGAGAACACAGGAAGAAACAACTAAAATTGAGGACCACTTGAAGAATCATGTGCAAACCAAATAGCGTAGAAGCTTCTTAAAATACATACATATATGAAGATGATCTCAAAGAAATCACCAAAGAATGGGAGAAACATAACTCCAACTAGATCTCACTCACCACCAGATGAAACTTCCAGCATCAGAATTGTGTTCCATATAATTTAGCTGTTGTCCAAAGCTGATGTAGGATTCCTCTCTGTATGCCATGAATATATTTACTGAAGAGCTGCTTTGCCTATGACAGGGCAGAATACAGCTAGGTAGAAAAACAAAACTGTATGCAGGGAGAAAGAGGATGGAGTCACGTAGAAGCCAGGTAGCTGCCAAAGGAGAAAGATGCCAGTACCTTACTGGTAGGCCACAGCCTCATGGTGATACATAGATTAATAGAAATGGGTTAATTTAAGATGTAAGAGCGAGCTAGAAATATGCCCGAGCTATCAGCCAAGCAGTGTTGTAATTAATATAGTTTCTGTGTGATCATTAGGGTCTGAGTAGCCAGAATATCAGAAAACAATCTCTGATTCCAAATGACGCCCACCATCTGGCAGGGATCCACATAAGACGTAGAAATACTTTTTTTTTCTTTTTTTTTAGAAAAGAATGCTTCTAGACCCATGAAAACAGGAGTCAAATGTGGCTTCATAGTAGCCGCATGTTTTCAGATAGGCTCTGTTTATTGTTGGCAAGCAAAGGTACGGCTCCTATAAGAAAAGGCTCCCTTTGTGGCTAAGTTTTGGATTTTATCTTTAATCTTTTTTTTAATATAATTTTTTTTATTGAAAAAAAAAAAGATTTCCGCCTCCTCCCCGCCTCCCATTTCCCTCCCCGTCTCCCTTTTCCCCCCTCCTCCCTCTCCTCTCCCCCTGCCCCCCCCTCCTCTCCCCCTCCCTCTCCAGTCTGAGGGGCAGTCAGGGTTCCCTGCCCTGTGGAAAGTCCAAAGTCCTCCCCGCTCCATCTTGGTCTAGGAAGGTGGACATCCAAACTGGCTAGGCTCCCACAAAGCCAGAACATGAAGTAGGATCAAAACCCAGTGCTATCTACTTGCTCTCTATTCTCTCTCATATTATATATCACATCCACATGTGTAGCTTTCGCATATACTTATTATGCATGCATACTACATGTGGCGTGTATTAAGTATAGGATATATATATATATATATGCATAGAATTTATGCACTGACTAAATTCACTTTCTCTTGCTCCTTAATAAGATTTTCTGTGTCCTTTACACTAAGTAGTAAAATGCTTTTATAGACTCACAGACATGAGACACTCAGTTTAAGAACAGCAATTTTTTTTGCTTATTAAAGAGACATGACTCTGAACTCTACCACTTACCATACACAAATGTACACTCATAATATATCATAAAGCATATATAAAATATATGTATTATTAGCTAGGTATGGTGCACACCTTTAGTCCCTGCACAGGGGAGGCAATGAACTTGAGCCATTCTGATCTACAAATGGGGTTCCAGAAAAACCCTGTTCTGTACAAAAAGTAAATAAATACTATTTTAAAAAGAAAGAAAAAAAAAAGAAAAGAAAAGAAAAGAAAAGAAAAGAAAAGAAAAGAAAAGGCTCCCTGACAGTGTTAGCAGCAAAAACTGCAGCTCCTTTAAAAGAAGGATTTCCTGGTTCATGTTGATGGCAAGAATGGCTCTGGCTCTTTTGGGATATCTTGTCATGGAACACTTGAATGGTGTTTGTGGGTAGCACGCTGCAAGTCATTTGGTGGCGGCATGGGACAACTCCTCCCCAGAGTTTAGGTGGTGAGCTCAGTTCCCACCTGGCAGTCCCAGACCTGGCGGTAAGCATCCATCTGCCATGTTTAAAGTCTGAGAGAGGTTGAGCCAGCATCCAGGGATGCCTAGACCACACTGCTAAGCATTTTTAAAAATTCTCCTTGTTCTATCGGGGAACTCACCAAGGCCAGCTGGACTGGGTCTGAAAAGGCATGGGACAAAACCCAGACTCGCTGAACATAGCAGACAATGAGGACTACTGAGAACTCAAGAACAATGGCACTGGGTTTTGATCCTACTGCACATACTGGCTTTGTGGGAGCCTAGGCAGTTTGGATGCTCACCTTACTAGACCTAGAAGGAGGTGGGAGGTCATTGGACTCCACACAGGGCAGGGAACCCTGATTGCTCTTTGGGCTGACGAGGGAGGGGGAGTTGATTGGGGGAGGGGAAAGGAAATGGGAGGCGGTGGCAGGGAGGAGGCAGAAATCTTTAATAAATAAATTAATAAATTAATTTTAAAAATTCTCCTTGTCAGAAAACAATTTCAGATATGCAATAAAGACAGATTCAGACAGAAATAAACCTCTGATTGGGTCATAGTGTATTTTAAAAAATGGATGTAGCCTTAAGAAAAAAATGGGTATAGGAAGTTATAGAAGGGGGTAGATTTAAAAAATAAAACAAAATCTCTAAAAAGGCAGTAAAAATAATAGAAAAGAGTACAGACAGTTATAGATTAAAATAGTAAAGGTAACAAAATAAATATTAAAAAGTAATAGAGTAAAAAATAAGCTACATAATGATGGAAAATATACAGAGTGTCTGGATTATGTATATTATTGTGTTTTTTTGATGCCCATATTCTCTGAGAGCTATGTTCATAATCCCATTTTTAGGTCCACAGCCTAAACTTGCCATTAAGCAAGTTGCAGCATTCTGCACACAGACCCCAATGTTCTGGAGCCAGACCTCCAGAAAGAGTCAGAGTTTACACTGGCAGCATAGCCCAGAAAGCTGGCATTTCAAAACCGCTGCTTTTTTCCTACTACCATTGAATTAGGAAAACCTCTCTTAAAGGAGCCATAGCATGCTGCCAACAAAATGCTGGCTACCAAGAACCTGTGCTTAACTTTTTTCTTTTGTGTCTAGGATTCCTTACCAAGCTTTCTCAGGTTTTATGTGGATTTTACCCTCACATTGGGTGCCAATTTATAAGAGGAGGTACTTATTTATTCTCTGCCACTTAACCCCAAACTAATCACATGGAAACTGTATTATTTAAATTATTGCTTGCCCCATTAGCTCTATCTTCTTATTGGCTAATTCTCACATATTAATTTAACCCATTTCTATTAATCTATATATCACTACATGGCTGTGACTTATTTGCTAAAGTTACTTCTGGCTCTGGCAGGTCTATATGACTTCTCTCTGACTCCACCCTTCTTTCTTCTAGAATTCAGTTTAGTTTTCCTTGAAATATGAAAAAAAATAGTCTCAAATTCCACAAAGAGGTTCTTTGGATCCTTAAACAACCCAAGCTATTGCTGAGACTAAAGATAATACCTACACAACTCATTGAAAATGGAGAAGTAGAGTTGGTGGCTAAATATTGCTTAATGGGAAGCACACTAGAAGGCAAACATGAACCCAATACTTAACTTAAATTGGATATTGACTGATTAATCCCACAAGATTTGTGGCACCATTACACCAATGTATCTTGCAGGCAGGTTACCACTGTAGATTAAAGAGTTTGTAAATGCCCCTCATCTGAAGAATGGAAAAAAAATGTGGTGCATTTACACAATGGAGTACTACTCATCTGTAGATACACAATGACATCTTGAAATTTGTGTGCACATGGATGGAATTAGACTAAAATCATTCTGAATTAACTGAAGAAGGATGTTAAAAAAAGAAATCACACACTAGCTCAGAATTGAGTATAATAAAAGATTATTTATTTAGGGATAGACTTATAGATCACAATCCTCTGCTCGAACAGGAAACAGCAACCAAATCCAGCAACCCGAAAAGAGTCTGGGTGCATACTTTACATTGGCATATACAGTATAAGTGGCCATGCCCAAGTGGGCAGGTAACTTAAAAGTTATTGGTGGTAGGAATTCCTACATCAGTTAACCCAGGCCCAGAAAGATGAGCATGGTACATATTCACTCATAAGTGGATACTAGCTATAAATAAAGGATAATAAGTCTATTTTCTATGTCCCAAGAGGAGCTAAGTAACAAGAAGAACCCTACATGTAACATATATTCATCCTCCTGGGAAGGGGAAATAGACAAGATTTCATGAGAAAATTGGGAGCATGGGGGTAAAGGAGAAAGATGGGTGGAAGAGGATGAGGGGAGAAGGCGAAGGGGGATGAGAACTTGAGGAAACAGCGAAGGGCAGAGACAAAAAGCAAGGAAATATACATCTTGATTAAGACAGCCACTATGGGTCTAGAAAGAAACTTGGCACTAGAGAAATTCCCAGGAGCCCACAGGGATGATCCCAGCTTAGATCCGAAGCAATAGTTGAGAGGGCACCTGAATTCAGATTAATGACTATCTTAAATGTCACCATAGACCTTCATCCAGCAACTGATGGAAGCGGAGGCAGAGAGCCACAGTAGAGTACTGGAATGAGCTTCCAAAGTCCAGTTGAGGAGTGGAAAGATGATAATACAAGTAAAGAGGTCAAGATTATAATGGGTACACCCACTGAAACAGCTTACAAAACTCTCTTGGTTCTCAGTATTCCCTCTCTCTTTCTCTCTCAAAGGTTTACTAATTTATGATGCATACGATGTTCTGCCTACATGTGTCCCTATAGTCCAGAAGAGGCACTAGATCTCATTACAACCACCAGGAGGTTGCCATAAATTAAACTCAGGACCTATAGAAGAACAGCCAGTGCTCTTAATCCCTGAAGCATCTCTCCAGCTCTAGTTTTCAGTATTCTGACTTGTCTGGAATATGCCCTCAGTTTTTGGTGGCATAAATAACTCATCTAATACCTCCCCCAGGTAAATACATGTTATTGTTTTTGGTTCTCTCATGAACTCTGATTCATAGAGGTGCAAAGTCCTAAATCTATCAGAATTATAAATGATATTGAAATTAATTTCAGCTAATTATGTTCTGGTACTATTTCTCCTGATCTTTTTCACTTAAGCCCAAATGCACATTTCATCATTAAACACCCTGAAATAGTTTCCTCATTACCAGTTCTGCTGCACTGGAATAAACAGATCTATCTTTATTTGTTGAAATGGAGCTTGCCTTCTCATTTAAACATCTTTGGAAATCCTTCCTTTTATAGACTACTTTGGCACATGCATTTTTCCTTTCTTATCACTAGACTTGCTATCAATTATTATCTGCTAATGCTATACCTTCTTCCAACCAGCGGGGAGGAAGCTTACATGAAGTAGTTATCAAGGGACCAGTGACCACACAAAGAGTTCTGTAGGATATATGTAACATAACACTGTGTGAAAGACATTATTATTAACCTTTTACAGACAGAGGACCCAAGATTCATTCATATATTAAGGATCTTTCCTGAGAGAAAAGAGTACATAAGAGAAACAAGACTCAGACAGTGTTTACTTGAGGCAGTCTTTCTAAGTCCTGCCACTATTGCTTACAGGCTTTTATAAATGTTAGTTTCTGGAGCTTCACAAAAGGAGATAACTCTCCACTGTACCTTGATAACTGGTGTTCAGTAATGAACTGCATGACAGATTCTTTTCTAGCTTTAATGAAAAAGAAGGAAGGCATAGAAACACAAATTTGTTCAGTGCCTCAGTGCTTAGAGGCACTGAACAAATACTGTAATATCATGGATGACTATTATAACTACAAGAACCATGGCTTAATGAAAATTGATATCTGTTTCTTGAGAAACTACAAATAGTATATAGCTAATGGTCAAGCAGTTTACTTAATATTAAAATATTTATTTATAATTTATTTATTTACTATTATTTATTATTTATGAAGAAATGGGGCCTTTAAGGTTAGGCAAATGCTCTACCACTGAGCTCAATTGATATAAATTTAGGCTTTTATTCTAACACAGTACCGGTCCCCCAACACAGACTCAGACATCTATTAGATAAGATTGCAGAACACTTACCTCTCAGACAGGGTCCTAATAACTTGCCCTCTTCTGCTTACATTGTTATTTGAAAGTACCTGATAGCAGATCATGTTTAAATAACTAACATTTATTTATCACAGTTCTCAAGGTTAAATGTTCAAGATTAAGTCACCAAGAGATTCAATGTCTAGTCTTGACTTTGCCTAGTCTAGTCTTTACACAATGAAAGAGGAGCTTCACATCTTCCAATGGCAGAAGGACAGAAGGGAATAACATTTCCTTTGATCTTTTTATAAGGTCAGTAATCCTATTCACTACAATTAGCCTAAGGCCTTAATCCAATCCTAAATCCATATTTGAAGCACTTAACTAAGGAATCCACACAGCAACTTTAACGTGTGAGCCTGATCATTATCTTTTTAATCACAGACGTGCAACACAAGACACAGACTCACTAAACAGCTTTCCTAAGCAAAAGAATTTAGGAAGAGTCACGGATAGAATTGAGCTGAGATTAAACATATTCTCACTGTTAATATTGTACACAGATATTTGAGAAACAGGAGATCTCACTATCACTCCTGACTCCCAACTTACCCTTTAAAGAGTATATTCAGTTTCTATCTCTTCTTTTCAAGGTCCAGAATCATATTTTCATATATTCACTTTCTATTTTCATTTCATTTAAAAAAATCTGTCAATGTGGTTGGAGAGATGTGTTTGTGGTTAAGAGCACTCGTTACTCTTCTAGAGGACCTGGGTTTGTTTCCCAGTACCCACATATTAGCTCCCTAACATCTTTCCTAACTTATGTACCAGAGAATCCAATGCCTTCTTCTGGCCTCCTCCAGGACTAGACACCCACATGGTGCACTTGCATATCTGGGGATGCAATTGATTCAAAACACATTTTGTGTTCTAAGAGACTAGAACCGTTACTAGATCACACAGACAGAATTAATACACCTTGAAGTCATTTGATAGTTAAAACTGCTATTCTGTTGTGCACTCAAACTGTTTGTTTAACTGCCTTCTTGACAAAAATGCAACAGCCAACTGTACCTGCATTATATTTCCAATGCAATTAAACTTTTGCAACCTAAGCTAGTGCACAGGTGTAATCTTAAATTGTATACTCTTCTAGGCTTCTGACACAGATAATGCATGTGTATCATTTGCTAAAAGCAGTACAATCAGAAGTTGAAATCAACTTTCTAATATTTTTATTGTTTTTATTGAGTTATACATCTTTTTTTGCCGCCCTCCTTTTCTCTCCCCTTTCCTTCTTGGTCGCATGCTTCTAATTTTCTCAGGAGATCTTGCCATACTGATATCCAAAGAGGTTGAACCAGTTTGAACTTCCACTAGTTTTTATAGTGTCATGTTGTTGTTTGTGGTGTTGAGTGTGTTCTCATCTTTTCCTCTGATTGGTGTATTTGGGGCTGTCTGTGTCTCTGGTGATCAAACTTCCAGTTTGATCTGTGGATCCATGGCTCAGATGGTTGCTCCTCATGGTGCAGTCAGGGCCATGGTCCTAGTCACCCTGTAGGTCACTCTATGTTCCTGGAGGTAGCTCAGTGTTCCTGAGGTGCTCTGCAATACTGTGGGTCATTTGGCTGCTTCCACAGAGGTTGCCTCCTTGGGTCTTCTTCTGATGAGGTTGCTGCCTTGTACCTGCTCCTGTGGAGGTCGATGTCTCAGGCCTGCTACAGTGGAGATTGCCAGTTCAGGCCTGTTCCATTGGAGGTCGCAGCCATGGGCCTGCTACTGCAGAGGTCTCTTATTCATGCCTGGTCTGCAGAAGTCTCTGGCTTGGGCCTGCTCCTTCAGCTATGGCTCCCTTGTACCTGCTCCTGTGGAGGTTGTTGCCTCAGGCCTGTCCCTGTGGAGATTGCTCCAACTTTCTAAAATTCACAATAAAAGTAGACAGACAATGTTGACAGAGGCTGCTAGTTAATTTCCAGCTGCCCAGACCAGAAATAATCACTCAGAAACTATATTTTAAATCACTTCTTGGACAATTCTCAATCGTATTGTTAGCTAGCGCTTATATCTTAATTTAACCCATTTTTATTAATCTGCGTATTGCTACATGGCTGTGGCTTACCAGCAAGATTTTGTCATGTCTGTTCCTGGTGGCAGCTACATGGCGACTCTAACAATTCCCCTTTCTTTTTCCACCATTTTTTGTTTAATCCCCTCCCCCACTAGCTCTACTCTTTTGTCCAATCACAGGTCAAGACAGCTTTACAGCCTACAGAGGGAAATCCTACATCACAGCAAGATATGGTGGCTACTGGTTTATAAACAATAATGTTTGTTATCTGGGATGTTGGCATTAGTTGGAGCTAGCAACTTAATATCTTGTAAACTCTGTTACAGATTTCTGTAACACATTCCTTTCACAAGTGATGCTTTCTGCGCTGTTCAGTAAAGACAAGGCAGAGTCCTCTGTGAAGAACAGGTGCACACAATCACATGGCCAACATATAGGGACAGACACAGACATGTAAACAGGCAGACTGACAAAAGAGCCTTTAGGTAGGCACAGGTTTAGACTCATGACAGTCACACAGAGCAAGAAGCATACCGGGAGCATGAAATAGAGAATTATAAACTGCATTATCTCTTGATTAAATGACTCCAGTGGGAAGTGCTTTTATTTCTTTCCTTAATGCCATACCGATGCATTACTGGTGACTCAGAGTTAATCAATAATATGCTTAATTCACATATAAAAACGTGCAGGCAAAACACTCGAGCAGAAGAAAATAACTAAATCTAAAACAATATTTTAAAAACATCTTAGGGCTTCCCTGCCCATCTTAACTTCATCCAGCTGTGCTGTTGTGTCATTTCTACTTTTGCTTTAGGAGTGAACAATAGCGTTCTCTGACATTGGATCATCATTGCTGCCATCTGATGGCATTTTCCCATTCTTATTTCCTAGATGTTGTTTTTTTAAGCAGCCATCCTATGTACCCTGAAAAGAGAAATCATATACCCTCTTCCTGTGTTCCTCATCTTTTGCAGTGTTTCCTCATCTTCAGTCCAAGTCCTTTTTTTCTTCCCCAGGCCCTTTATGGTCTAGCCTCATGCCTTATCTCCTCCATCTCACTGCCCTATTTCTTACACTCTTCCAAGTAGAGTGGCTTCCTCCTGTTCCTTAAAAACAGGAAGCGTGTCCAGATACGTGCAGGATTCCCATCTTCACTTCTACTGATTGTGTGTTTAAATGTCACCTGCTCTGAGAGGATTTTCCTGACTACTGTAACATGGCACCATCTGTGCTTCCTTTAATCCTTTCAATTATTTGTCACTGAAGTTTGTCTCTCTAGCTTGGGACTAGAAACATCTCTCAGTAGATAAAGTGTTACTACAAACACACAGAGACATGGGTTTGTATCTTCAACATGGCAACAATCAGGCATTTCATATACTTTGTATTCATTCATGGGAAGGCAGAGACAGGAAGAACCCTGTGACTTACTGGCCAGATATTCTAGGCAAATCACTGAGTTTCAGGTTTGAGTTTCACAAGTTTATCTCAACAAAACAAGACAAAACAAAAAATGGTGGAGAAAAGCAAAGATAATTGACCTGTGATCTCAGTATGCACAGGCATATATGCACACACATACATACACATATATAAACACACCTAAAACATACACAAACACTTATAAGTAAAACACATCTACCCCAAACTCACCAAAAATATTTGCTACTACCTAACTTTGTGTATTTATTGATTATTTTCCATTTACCTAATTCCATGCATTTAGGGAGAAATAGTCGTGTTCAATGTTACATGTCTATGCTATCTCATGAGTTGCAAAAAGAAATCTTGTGAAAGGTGAGAGAAAGAAAGAAGAGAAGGAGAGGAAATAAAAAACAAATAAGAGAGAATTGTAAACTAAAGTAGGAAGTCAAACAGGCATCACTCTGTAACCACTGATGAGGGAGTAAAGGTCTGTGGTGCTTTTCCCATCCAACTTCAAAGACCACTCAAGGTCACAGTCTGCTACAGTCATTGGGAGTGAAGAAGCCACTAGATTTAGAGACAGTTATAGCTCAAAAAAAAAAAAAAAAGATCAACATCACAGAAGTCATGCAACTTGACTTTGGGTGCTCAGAAGGTTGTGACCAGGTCATGGAATCTATGAGAAGAGCTAACCAGCTTATTCATCGCAATGCTCGTCCACAGTTACGGTGTGCTCTTCCTCCTTCAGACAGAGTTACAGATACTGTATGTGACATTTCATGGTAAGCTGTATTGTTTCAGGTAAATGCATGCAGTTCATAAAACTTAAAATTTCCTAAAATGTTACTGCTTGATGAGGAACCACAGAAAAAAATCACTTCTTCTGTGTGTTTATTATTACATGGGATGTGACTGAAACAGTCCTTGTGGTATGTCACTGCTTCTTCTAAATTCAAATAAAAAGAGCAATGTTGCTTAGGAAATAAATTAATCCAAATAAGACATAAATCACCCAGCTTTACTGATTCTTCATTGATCACTAACTATGGAGCTGACACACCTGGACAAAGTATCATTACCGTCCGTCTGCTATAGGCAACACTGGGGATGTGTGAGTCACAATTGTTTCTGTTGCTCTTCATACTTGAAAATTATTTATATTTATTCTTCATTTGAGCCTGCAGATGCTTGGCTGCTCAGTACTGTGAGATAAAAGTGATTGACAGTCGTATTGTGCCTTTTTCTTTTTCACTGACTTAACCTTTGGGCCATTGGGGAGTCATATTGTCCAAAACTATGTTACACATGGGAAAACGACCTGCATATGTCTAATCTCTCTTCTGTTTGAGCAGTTAATACAAGAACGTGAAAGGAGAAAAAAGAAGTAACCTTAAAGTTCCTGGGAGATTGCTGCTATTCCCACCAAATAACCTGAATAGCCTTCCTCTCTGTTAGCTTTTTCCTTCATTATTCCTACATTGTATCTGTAAGTCCTCAATTCACCAGAGGTGAATATAAGGGAAGCACCCATTTCTTTATTCTATGGTACTCACTGAGTCTTTCTCCCCAAAGTTTGTTTCTTGAGAATCATTTTCTGTTACCTGGATTGAGTAAATGTATATTTAAATTTAAGAAATGTAATCAAATTTATCAAATTAAATCAAATATATACTGAAAATTTGTCTAGCTGTGTGTTCTGAGTTTAAAGAATTTTATCTCAAGGTTAGCGATTTACCAAGAATAAGTGCCCAAGGAGCATTTATTGAAATTTTAATGATTTTTATTTTGGTTTCTATTGAAGAACCTAGAGAAAACAATGATTCACCATGGTCTGAATTTTTTTTCAGCATGCCTTACTAAAAATACACATATAGTTTTAGATTCAAAATAAAAACCAAATTAAGTGCTAGAGTGTTTTCTTTCTGAAGTTTCTTAGGATACCATGGGAGTATTTGGGGAAGTTCCACTGCCAGGTTAGGGAAGACTGGCATTGCATAACTGTGGTTTAAATGCTTTCCTGGATACAATGTATTTTTGGTTAGTTCGCTGGAGGTGGGGACACAAACACTCTTTGCTAAATGCTAACAGGGGAAATTAAGCCCCTCTCCTACTAATTGCAGAAGACACCATCTCACAGTTCTATTCGTTCTGCCTTCAGTGTGGCTTTAGCCTTTCAGCTGCTCTTTGGGGATCTTTCTTTTTTGCTTATTTTAAGCTTTTTCTTCATTTCGTCTTAACATGAAATTCCTTGGCATAATGAATGCGAGGAATAAAAACCATGGATTTTACCCCCAAAGCTAAGCTTTCCCTACACCCCTCCCGCATTTTTTTAAACATCACCGGTTGCATTCACCCTTACTTGAATAGAAATTTCTTACCCCCTACACAGCCACTGGCAGTCATTACCTCTGCCTACCTCAGCTTTTGAGACTCCCATGCATTTCAAATCAGTCTTTTGGAAAAAATAAACATAGAGTCTAACTACTGAGAAAGCCAAGGGGGTCCAAAATACTTGCTCAAGTGCTATCTATTCTTTTTTGGGCCCCTATTATAGTCTAAATACCCTGGGTGAGCAAGCAAAGGTAGAGACATGAGAAAAGAAAACGGACTGATGAGGGCTCCCAGAATGAAGCTAGGGACTGCCAGGCTCTCCTTGTTGCTCAGAACTGAAGCTGCCGACAACAGACATCAATATGCTGCAGGCAAACCCCTCCACATTGCCTTACTCTTGCCCAGTCTTTGTAATTCTACTTTCTTGAGTATTAATTAGCCAACGAGACAATCCAAAACCACTTAAATGTTGGCTATTTACAAACTCTTTTCTGTTTCGTGTGGAAAGGGGGTCGATTAAATTACTTAAAAATGTGTGGTGTTGCCAACATACCAGGTTCATAATTCCTACCCAGGAAAGCAAGGAAGAAAACCGTTTTTGTGTTCCCCTCTCCACACACGCTCTGTGCTTCATATTTTCTTCCTACTTTGTCTGGAATTATTGAACAGGAAAGAATTTTCATGGAAAAATTATTACAGTGGGACTGGAGTGCTGACTATTGCTCTAATTCTCCTTCTCCCCTTCAGCCTCTTTGGCTAGGCAGGAATGTTGGACTTTACTCAGGAGCTGCTTAGTGAGCTTGTGGATGGATGGGATTAGTTTAATCTCCTCTCACAAGCCTCTTAGTGCTGGGAGAGGTGGGGTGGGTGAGGAGCAGTGGTAAAGCGAGGAGGGCAGGGACTTAGGGAGGAAAGGTTGCCCGTGTACAATGCCAAGTTTATTTTGTCTTAGAAATAAACGTGAATGCCGTGCAGGGAAAGATGGAAAGGGAGAGGCCAGGCATGGTGGTGAATAAGGGTGTTAAATCAGAATGGGTGGTGATGATCCCTTCATGATTTCCTTGTGCTTGGAGGGCCTTGGCTCCAATGAGAGGGAAAGTTGGTGGAGGGGCCAGCAGGTAGTGATGGTTAGGATTCACGAAAAAAAGACAGTAGGTGAACAAATATTAATAAAAGCAATTTCTGAACATGAAGGGTGCAGAGAGAAATGGCCAGTCAGATCTGTTCCCTATGGTGGATGGTGTCCAAAAAGAGGAACCGCGAGGTGGTGACCACTTTAGGGTTCTAATAAGGGAAGTCCTGACTGGTTCTTTACCCTCAACCAAGGTTTCTTGATTTTCATAGTAAAATGGACTAGATGACATTTTTCATGAAATAAGAGAACTTCGTGTAGTTGTTTTCACCATGTTTGATTTACCTGGACATACATGAGTCAAATTTGGTTTATATGTCAAAACAAATCATTCGCTATATTACATTCAATCTATAGTGGATGTTCCTTTCTTATTTTAAATAAGGGATGATCAAAACATACTGATTTATGCTTCTTTCTATACTTTTATGGAATCTAAGGATAATTAAACTATTAACTCCTGTATTACTCAGTTTTAACCTGAATAGTACAATGGATAGCCATGAGCCACTTGCTGACAGGATACATTCTATGAGTTATGCTGATAGGCATTTTAGTTGTTATATAGACCACCGTAGCATGTAATTACTACCTAACTGGGATAGACCAACCCATGAACATAGCATTGTGTCAAATCCAATTAAAAATAATTCAATGGTCACTTCAGTAAAATCAAATAAGCAAGAAGGGCAAGCTAATTTAGCAGACCTTTAACATAATCAAGGGGTATGGCAAACACACATGCGGTGTCATATGGCTGTAAAGTGAATTTTGTAACTACAAGGAGCATATGAAATGCCATATGCTCCTTGTAGTTACATGGCACATTCACACAATGGAGTTTATTCAGTTAGAAATTTAAAACAAGAAAAATTTCAGGAAAATAGATACAACTGGGAAATATATTAAGTGATGTGACCCAGGCTCAGAAAGACGAATATCATGTATTCTCTATGATATGCAGATTCTGGCTTCTAATTTTACATGTTTGGGTTTAAAGGAGTGACTGTGGGGGCCACAGAGATATGATACTTGATGATAGTAATAAGTTGGTGTGTTACTGGTTTATGTATTCATTACAACTTACTACCTGAATTCTTTATGAATTAATATTACCGTACAAAAAATAGATTCCCTCTGACATTCTCATGACAAGTAGTTGAGTTCACCCTCCCTTAGTCTCTGACTTTCCCATCCTCCCTACTCCCTATTCCACTCAGGTCCTTTGGACCTTGATATCATCCCTTCTACATCCATGCCACATGTTCTGTCCCTTTCTCTGCCCCACTCTTAAAGTGGCTATTTTACCCCCTCAGAGGTTCCTTCTTGTTTCCTGGTGTCTACACACACTCATTCCAACATACATCCACTTAGTCCAGACATGCTCTATATTTTCAGAGATCGTTTTGAATGGCCCTAATTTTCCTCCAAGGTTATGCCCCACTTGTTTAACTTCTTAGTTATACTTTGATAGTCTAAATCATGTCTTTCTCTTCTTCCCTTAGTCACCATTTGGAGATTTAGTCTTTTGTTCTTTCTCATGGCATGCATATTTAATGCACAATTATTTAATATTTATTCTTTTCCTTCTAAATACAATTATTTAAGATGTTTTCTTTTAGTTTATGTTCATTTTTCTTGATTTTAATGTTTATTTTTCCCATGTAAAATACTTACATATATTCATATATGTAGTAAATTTTTAATATAGTTCACCATTCAGTTCCAAGAAGCATTTATTTTTTTAATTTTTAAAGATTTATTTATTGTGGACTGGAGAGGTGGCTCAGAAGTTAAGAGCATTGGCTGCTTTTCAGGAGGACCCAGGTTCAATTCCTAGAACCCATATGGCAGCTCACACCTGTCTATAAGTTTTAGGAATCCAATAACTTCATACAAACATATGTGCAGGCAAACACAAATGTACACAAAGTAAAAATAAGTTATTAAAATAAGATTTACATGGTATGTATGATACTCTATCGGTATACACACCTGAGGGCCAGAAGAGGGCATCAGATTCCCTTATAGATGGCTATGAATCACCATTTGATTGCTGGGAATTAAACTCAGGTCCTCTGGAAGGGCTGCCAATACTCTTAACCACTGAACCATCTCTCCAGTTTGGAATTATTGAATTTTTGAAATGATTTTTACAAAGGGTATTTTTACAAAATTGCATACGTGTGTATATATAGTAAACTCTGATTACTCTCAGTGCTCAGCACAGTTTAATTTTTATCTTTTGTAAGGAGAGAAAATGGTTTATTTGGCTTACACCTGCACATGGTAGTCCATCATTGAGGGAAGTCAGGATGGAAACTCAAACAGGACAGGAACCTGGAGGCAGGAGCTGATGCAGAGACCATGAAAGGATGCTGCTTACTGACTTGCTCAGTCTGTTTTCTTATAGACTCCAGGATCACCATCCCAAGGATGGCACAACACCCATAATGGGCTGGGCCCTCCACCATCAATCAGAGATTAAGAAAAAGCCTTACAGTGGGTATTGTTTTTAAGCTTTTTACTTATTCTTTGTGGTTTTCACATTATGCATCTTGATCCCATTCATCTTCTGCCCTTTGTCCTTGGAAACCACTCCCCCTAAAATAAAAACAGAAAAAGAAAAATCTCATCATGGAAGGTGTAGCGTGACACAGTGAGTCATACAGCAAACCCTTTTGTCCTTATATCATTACTTGCAAGTGTTCATTGCAGAGTCATTGGCCTGGTTCGAAGCCTCACTATCGATGCTGAACTCTCACTGGAATTTCTCTTTCGTATTCTGTTGTTGCCCTGTGTCATGGAGATCCTGCAGCTTTGTGTCTGCAGGACAAGTCCCTTCATGTGTGCCAGCAAATCATAGATAGGGTGAATTTTTGGGTGAACAAACTTATAGCCCTGAATCGGGTTAGGGTAGTTTTAGCACTGGTCAGCCTGCCAGGGTCTACCACCCTCACCATCAGGGTGAGCTCTCTAGCCTTGTCCTGGTTAGTTCATCCTATACAGCAATGTGCAAGAGGATGAGCTAGTTCTCCTGCTTTCATGCCCCAGGGCAATTTCACCCACAATCACACCACCAGGGCCAGCTCTACTGTATTGCCCAGGCAAATCACAGGGGTCACTTTCCTAAATGTTAGAGCTGTTAAGGGGCAGGGACAGCTCTCCTGTTCTCATGACCCCAATGCCAGCTCTCTCACCGTCCATAGGCAATGATGGGTGGAGGGGCATCTCTCTCTCATCCACATAGCCACATGGCAAAGGAGTGAGGCAAGACCAGCTCTCTCACATCCTCAGAGCCAGTTTCCCTGTGCCCCTGTGAAGAAGGTCAGCTAGCCCAAGTGATGTGTAGAACCCTCTATGCTGAGTGCTACAGCCCTTGAGAGACTTGGTCAGTTCGCCCTAGTATAGCCAGTGGAATTGGGTAGCAACTCTGTGCAGCCGTCTCTTCTAAGCCTTTGGTGGTAACAGGAGTCACAGATGTCAATAGAGATAGTGACTACAGGAGGACAACTACAGACCCAGACCTAGGACTTGGCAGCAGCCATGACTCAGGCATTACCATGGCTCTGGGTGGCAAACAGGCTGCCCACCTCAGTGGGTTCCTCACCAACTTCACCCCTTCATATCTGCCTCTTACAACAGGGCAGAATCATTCTGTCTCACATTCCTGTCTCCCATACCCCAGCATATATTTGTTCATCATAATCCTGCCCAGTCTCACACCCCAGGCTACTCAGGGCAGGCATGTGGGTCCCTTTCTCATGTTCAGTCTTAATGAAGCAGGGCAGGGTCATGTTCACATACTCTTTTTTTGTAATTGATGAATTTGCCTTTAAGACCTTTTAATTTTTAAAATTATTTTAAAGGTTTTATTTTTAAATATGCATGTATCTCTATGTAAACTGTGTATGTGCGTATGAGTACTGTGGAGGCAAAAAGAGAGAGTATCCGTTCCTGTGGAGCTTGAGTGACAACCACCTGTCGAATATGAATACAGGGAACCCAAATTTGGGTTCTCTGGAAGAGCAATATCCAAGCTATCTATCTCTCTAGCTCCTTTAACTTCTAAATTTAGTTGTATTATAAACTGAGTCCTCACTTTTGCTTCCTGGGTTCCCAGACCCAAATAGTCACAGAAACTATATTAATTACAACAATATTTGATGAATGGCTTAGGTGTATTACTAGCTAGCCCTTACATCTTAACTTAACCCATTTCTATTAATCTACATATTGCCACGAGCCTAGGGCTTATCAGTAAGGTTCCAGCATCTTTCTCCTTCGGCATTCCATTCCACCTTCTTTCTCACTGTATTAGTTTTCCTGTCTAGTTATATTCTGCCCTGCCATAGGTCAGAGTTGATTCTTTATTAATCAATGGTAATAAAACATTTTCATAGCATACAGAAGGGAATCCCATATCAGGGTATCATTTTCAAAAGAGTTTTACTGCAATGAGAGCTTTAAGTCTCACTTTCTTTGTTTTAGGAGGCTCCTTGTTCATTCCCAGATGCCAAGATCCCTGAAATAACCACACAGAAAACTATATTATTTAAATCACTGCTTGGCCAATCGCTTAGGTGCATTGCTAACTAGCTCTTACATCTAGAATTAAGCCATTTACATTATTTTATATTTTACTACAAGTCCCGTGGCCTACCAACAAGGTTCCAACTGGCAACTCGCATCTTTCCCCTCTTATAGCTACATGGTGTTTCGCTGACTTCGCTATTTTTTCCCAGCATTCAGTTCAGTTTTTCCTGCCTAGATCTGTTTTCCCATGCTATAGACTCAAAGAAGTTTCTTTATTCATTAACCAATAAAAGCAATACATATACAGAAGGACTTCCCATATCATCTCCCCTTTTCTGTCTAAATAAAAAGGAAGCTTTTAACTTTAAAACAGTAAAATTACACATAACAAGACAGGTATCAAGCAAGAATTACAGTTACAATATTTACATATACTTTATCTTTTATCATAACTAATGAAAACTACAACTATAACTATCTATTCTTCAAGTCCATCAAAGAGATGAAGGATATAATACCTAAGTAAACAGAAAGTGCATTGTGAGCAACTTCCAAAATCCTAGAATTTGCAGAGACATCTTGCTGCTTGGACAGTCACTCAAAGTTCTCTTTTATTGTTGGAGCATTCATTCAGCCTACAGGCCCATAGTATCCAGCAGATGTTTTCATGAAGCAGGAAATTTGAATAGCTGTTCTGCCTTGTAATGGCAAAGTCCATCGGTTGCTTTCTTCTGTGATGGAGGAAGGTCATTGGTTAAGTAATAAAATGCTTGGTCTCATAGGTTAAAACATAGGTGGGAGGAGTAGGCAGAACAGAATGCTGGGAGGAAGAGGAAGTGAGCTCAGACTCGATAGCTCTCCTCTCGGGGCAGACACGTCAGACAGAGACGCCATGCTCCCCTCTCCAGGGCAGACGCGATAGATCTGCTCTCTGAGGCAGACGGCGATGCAGCCAGCCACCAGGTCAGACATGCTGAATCTTTCCTGGTAAGTGCACCTCGTGGTGCTACATAGATTATTAGAAATGGGTTAAGAGGCTGAAACTAATGGGCCAGGCAGTGTTTAAAAGAATATAGTTTCCGTGTAATTATTTCGGGGTATAAAGCTAGCCATGCAGGCGGCCGGGGTGCTGGGGACGCTGCCCCACTGCCGCTCCTATTACAACACTTCTGTGTCTCACAGAATGCCTGGCAGACTCTTTCATATAGCAAGAGCCCCAAGGACCATGCCACCTTTAGGTAAGTTTAGCAGTTGTTTCTCTGTGGTCCTGATTGTCCAGTTCATACAGCATAGCATCAAGCAGTCCAGGAAAGAGAAGTTTTTTACCCAAATGGTCAGTGAACACCCTAATGAGCCTCTTCAGTGCCCATCATTCTCTTGAAGTAGCTTGGTGCTTCCAGGGACAGATGTGTCTCACTGTCATGAAAAGTCCTAAGTTCTTAAACATTTTAAAAGCCACATTCTGTAGTCTTTTAAAGGTTTGAAATACATCTTTGTACATCTAGAAAATCTAACTAAGAAGACTACAAGCTTGACTATTATAGATGATCATCTATTAACCTACATTTCTTAATTATACATTTTAAATGAGCTCGACAAATACAATACTTTAATGAAGATCAGAAATACATATACACAGTATAACAAAATTGTTCTTAAATTTGCATCAATAAATCAAGATCCATACTAATGCAAATATCTATAGCATTTGTTATTCATGTCAGCAGTTTTTGTGTGCCTGAAACTAACATGCATTTAACAACTATTGAGTGTAAGAGGAAGCTGACAAATGATATTGCCTATTAACTTTTTTTTCTACCTTCAATGTGCAGTGTGTTCTTTAATCTGAATGACATATCTTTTGCTCTAATGTACATATTAGAGTCTTCTATATTACTCCCTTTTGCTTACTTGACTATGCTCACACATTTTATTTTCAAATATATATCAAGTGAAAGCTTTTATCATTTTGGAAGGCCTCTGTTTTCCAGGATGGTCAAGATTTTCTCCCTCACTTCCCTGACCTGTACCTAGGAACCATTGCTCATAGAAAAGGGTATGAAACTAACTCTCACCATCATTGACTCATAGACACAATTGTGAATGAGAAAAAGATACAGTATTCTAACAATAACTAAAGGGATTAGTGCTGCCAAGAACTATAAAAATGACCATATGTTGTAATTTTCATAGTGTCCCATTCAACTTACTTTTGTCTGACTCTTCTGAATGCTGGGTACATTGTGGAAGATCATTGTAGACATCCATAACTCAAAAGACCTGAGGACCTCCAAGGTTGCTGCCCTAGTAAATGTGGCATTGTCACTGGAATAGATCAGCAACCTACCTAGTGCTTTATACATGACTGTTAGTCTAGGAAAAACATTAATTTCAGTTTTCATCAGACAGTTCACATTTATGTTGGAAGACTATACTTATCATAATGCCCAACAGCGGTATTAATGTCTACCCTCCCCAACATGAGAGACTGTTATTTGTTTGGTCATCTAAATACAGAATATCATACCACCTCATTAAGAATGCCTTGATTGTGTTTGGTTCCAGAATCTTTTGATGCCTACATTGAAATATTTATTCATGTGGTGAAGAGACTAGGGAATATGGCACTCAAGGGGTGATTGCATTATATATAAAGAGCCTTGTGATTGGAGTTGTCGTCTTTATTAAACAAAGCAGAAAGATATCCTTTCTTTTTCTTTCACGTGAGTTTAGAATATAGGCAGACACAGTGGGAAAAATAAGTCTTCACAAGATATCACATTGGTCAGCACTTCGGACCTGGACTTTCCAAGTTCTAAACCCCTATGAAATAAATTCCCATGTCTTATTTACCCATCATAAAGCATTTTGTCACAGAAGTCTAAATAAATGCAAACACAAAATATTTCTTTTTGGAATTCCTACAGTGAGTTATTAAATCATTTGTAAGGCTTATTATTCTGGGTAGCACAACAGAAGTTTCTGCCAGCGTACTGGAACTGCCTTTTCCAACCACTATAAGATGATGATTATGGTTGACCTACCACAGTAAATGATGATCTCTGCAACCTGAAAAGCCTGACTAAAAACCAAATATCCACCCTTAGGAAATGCCACAAATGACTTTATCAACAAAGCACAGCACATGTGTGAAGTTTGAAAATAATTTTAACAGTCAAAACAGAAACTCCATCATCCGTATCCATCCTCCCCCAGATCAGCTTGGCCACTGTAAGTCTTACATACATTCTGCTTCTGTGCATCCAAAACTGTTGTTTGCTGCTCTAGAAATGGTGGGACCTGGTAGACATGAGCTGATAAAAGAGGCAGACTAAAGTCTCAAGCAATTGCCAACTTTATGCAGAGCATCAGACAATTAATACTTCAGGGATTAAGAGGAAGGAATCACGTGACTAGCCTGTACAATCACAAAGGCAAGGCTTCACATGTGGGCAAGGTGCAAATAGCAGACAAGCAGCATATGGTGGACAATCCATATCATCCAAGAATAATTCCATATTTTTGAGGAAACAGGTGACAAGACTCTTTTCTTGATCATGAGCACTCAGAAATCGCTCTTCCAACTATGTTCTTTTAAAATGTTTCTATATAACCGTTATTTTACTCAAATCTTCTTTCTTTTTCTCCTTGACTCCCATGACACCATTTTTGTTTGTTTGTCTCACATATAAATAAGACCGTACAGGTTTTATCATTCTGTGTGTGGTTCATTTAACTTAAAATGTTCTATGAGGTTTTAAAATGGTAGAATTTCATTTTTTATGGACTAACTTGTTCTCTGCTCTGTACGCATTACTATTTTCATCTGTTCATTTGTTGATGAATAAAAGTTGATTTGATTTCTTCAATGTTATCAAAAGCACTACAACAAAAATTGGATTACAGATATCCATTGAAAAACTGGATAATTTAAAGTAAATGGATGAATTCACAGATCATGTGTTGACTATCAAATGAAATAAAAACAAATTAAGTAATTTAAATAAACCCATAAAAACCAATGGGAAAGAAAAAACAAATCTAAAGTCTCTAAACTTAAAAATATTCTGGAATCAGAGAGACACAGTTTCAAAGAACAAACAACACTTGTACCCCTCAAATTATCCTGTAAAACAGGAAAGAAAGTGATATATCAAAATTGTTTTCATGAATCCAGTATTATTCTGATACAAAAAACTAGACAAAGATCCAAGAGAAAAAAAAGTACAGGTCTGATGTCGGATGCCCTTCTGTATATGAGTTGCTTTTATTGGTTAATGAATAAAGCTGTTTTGGTCAGTGGCTTAGTAGAGAAAAGCCAGGCAGGAAATCAGAACAGAGATAAAGAGAGAATATGTGGAGTTAAGGAGATACCATAGCTGCTGAAGGAGAAGGACACTGAAACCTTGCCTGTAAGCCACAGCCTCATGGCAATGCACGGATTAATAGAAATGAGTTAATTCAGGATATAGGAGCTAGCTAGAAACTTGCCTATGCTCTTTCCCAAGTGCTGCTGTAATTAATATAGTTTCTGTGTGATTATTTGATTTCTTCAAGGAAATAAGTAGTGTACTATTTCAGTAGTACAACTGTGTATGCATTCAGTAGTGCACAATTTTATTTCCACAAGTTTATATTTTCTGTTGGTTTCTTGTTGTTGACTTCTAACTTTATCCAATGGTGGTCATCTAGACTACAGCAAATTATTTCAATTTTCTTACATTATTTGAGACTTGATTAATGTCTTTATACTTTATCTAACTTTGAAATATCCCCATGGTCCACTGAGAAGCATGTATATTCTTAGATATTTGGGTAGAATAACTTATAGCTATCTATTAAGTACACTGGATCCATGATGTCATTAATTCTAATATTTCTTTATTTTCTTTTTTTATTAATTAATTTATTTATTTATTAAAGATTTCTGTCTCTTCCCCACCGCCGCCTCCCCTTTCCCTCCCCCTCCCCAATCAAGTCCCCCTCCCTCGTCAGCCCAAAGAGCAATCAGGGTTCCCTGCCCTGTGGGAAGTCCGAGGACCACCCTCCTCCATCCAGGTCTAGTAAGGTGAGTGATGGAGGTGGGTCTTGTAATAATAAAGAAACTGCCTCGGCCCTCATAGGACAGAAAATTAGGTAGGCGGAGTAAGTAGACAGAAGAGAATTCTGGGAAAAAGAAGCTGAGTCGAGAAGTCGCCATGATGCTCCCATTCCAGACAGACGCAGGTTAAGATCCTCCCTGGTAAGCCAGCTCATGGGCTACACAGAATATTAGAAATGGGTTAGAACAATATGTAAGAGCTAGCCAATAAGAAGCTGGAACTAGCCGGGCCAGGCAGTGTTTGAAAGAATACAGTTTCCGTGTAATTATTTCGGGGATTAAGCTAGCCATGTGGGTGGCCAGGTGCCGGGGATGCAGCCCCGCCGCTCCTATTTCAACAGATGGCGCCCAGACGTGATGGGCTAAATCCACTTAAAAACCTGAGAAGGCTTAAAAATAAGGGAGAGAGAGTTTAACACAGATTTTTGATGTTTGTTGGTGGCGTGCTGAAAAGAGATTTCCTGGTTCGGCAACAGCAGCAGAAAAAAAGCTGCGTCATTTTAAAGCGCGGCTTCCTGGTGCTATGCTGCCAGCGTGAACTCTGGCTTTAAAGCATTTCAAGGCTTTTATGGGACTGGATGTTTCTGTTCCCACTTGGGATCGGAGGAGATTGCTCTGAGACCTGCCGATGGCTCAGCGTTCCCTGCCTACACCTGGGCAGATGGCGGAATCAGGCTTAGGCAGGCGGAAGAGCATGGCGGATTCCTGCTGCCATACAGAGACGCGTTTTCAGACTGCGCAGTGCTCTGCGTGTCAGATTTGGCTGTAACTTGGATAAAAAGAGTTTCTGTGCTGCACACTCAGTCTCAAAATTAAATTGCTGATTGCGGCTCCAATGTAAACTGCTGTTTGCCTGTAACTGTGCTCAGCTCAAAAGCACCAAATGACTCTGAGGCAGGAGCGGCTGCTCCTTGCTGAACTGTGCTGATCTCAGGCAGGAACTACCGTAATTACCTTAAAACCGTGCAGTTAAGGTTTAGACTGGGCAGGACACAGGCAGTACCGTATTACCTATACATGGTGCAACTTAAGTTTTTAAGAAATGCTTAACATTTTAAGAAATGCTCCTGGATAATAAAAAAAAAAATACAGATTCACAGTAAAACAGATTCAGACACCGTTGGATGAATGTACGTAGGCTTGGGGAAAAAAAGAGAATATAAAGAATAAAGTTAATGTCTTAAAAAGAAAAAGGGTAAAGTCTTTAAAGAGACAGAGTACAGAAGTACAGATAGTTATAGATTAAGAGAAATAAAGAAAAATAAGCCACGTAAAAATGAAAAATTCACAGAGAGTCTGGATTATGTACATTGTGTTTTCTTTAAAATTTTTGACTGTGAAGGAGCTAAGTACAAAGAGACATTTTATTATATGGGCTGCTAAGCTGAACCTGCACATATGTTCTAAAGGTATCTTGACTTCAAAATTTGGATCTAAGGATATGATGCTTTGGAGAGGGTCTTCTTTTGTTTCCACAGAGGATGTGACCCTATGGATTGCATCTATCCCGGTATGGTATGATAGACCACGCCCTCCTGAAAGGTTGCTGTGAACACCCTCAAAAAATTACTTCACTCAACTGCCAACCGAGATGAACCTGACACACAGGTTACACCCTAAATGATCTGATTAACAGTGCCCCCATTCAGCAGGAAGCAGTTTGGAGAGAAAAAACTACGCCCATGTTCCCAAATATTGTTTATAAATGTTCTTTTACATTTAAAGGGGGATATGATATAGATATGAATAATTTGCATTGGTATGGATTTTAAGGTCAATTTTGTTATATGTATATGTATTTTTGAACTTGATTAAGGTATTGTGATTATGTAGTTCACTTAAAATGTAATGTATAATTAGGAAATATAGGTTGTTAATGGATAATCATTGCTAATAGTTAAGCTTGTAGTCATGTTAGTTAGATTTTCTAGATATATAGAGATATATTTCAATTAGATAGGCATTCTTCATATCTTTCAAAGACTGCAGAATATGGCATTTAAAATATTTTAATAACTTAGGACTTTTCATGACAAGGAGACACGTCTGCTCCTGGCAGCACCAGCTACTTCAAGAGGAAGATGGGCATCGAAGAGGATCCTTATGGAGTTGGATAGTCATTTGGGCAAGAAACTGCTCTTGCCTGGACTGTTGCATAAACTGGACACAGAGAACCCTCAGAGAGAGGACTGCTGAACTTGCCTAAAGGTGAGATGGTCTTTCGGGGTTCCTGATTCATGAAAGAGTCTACAAGACATTCTACAGAACACAGCAGAAAGTGACTGAACTGTCTTTAAAATTTCCTGCTTCATGGAAATGTATCTGGATACCATGGGCCTGTAGGCCGAAGATGGATGCCCCAACGGTACAGAGGAACTTTGGGTGACTGTCCAGGCAGCGAGATGTCTCTGTCATTTCTAGAGTTTTCTTATTTCTTGTTTACTTAGATAATATTATATCCTTCTGGAGTCTTTGATGGAGTTGAAGAATAAATAGTTATAGTTTTCCTTAGTTATGATAAGAGATAAAATAGATATAAATATTGTAACTGTAATTCTTACTTGATAACTGTTTTGTTATATGTAATTTTACTATGCTAAAGTTAAAGCCTTTCTTTTTTGTTTAAACGGAAAAAGGGGAAATGATGTGGGAATGATTTCTTACTAATAAAGAAACTGCCTTGGCCCATTTTATTGGATAGAAAATTAGGTAGGCGGAGTATACAGAAGAGAATTCTGGGAGAAAGAAGGTTAGAGGAGGAGTCGCCATGATGCTCCCACTCCAGACAGATGCAGGTTAAGATCCTCTCTGGTAAGCCAGCTCATGGGCTACACAGAATATTAGAAATGGGTTAGAACAATATGTAAGAGCTAGCCAATAAGAAGCTGGAACTAGGCGGGCCAGGCAGTGTTTGAAAGAATACAGTTTCCGTGTAATTATTTCTGGGCATAACCTAGCCATGTGGGCAGCCGGGTGCTGGGGACGCAGCCCTGCCGCTCCTATTTCAACAGGTGAGCATCCAAGGCAATGGGTTTTTGATCCTACTGCACCTATTTCTTTATTTTCTATCCAGTGGATCTGTCTAATGGTGAGAGTTATGTCAAAGTGACTCACTATTACTAGACTGAGCTTGATCTATGGCTTTAAATCCAGTAGTGGTTGTTGAATGCAACTGGATGAACCTGTATACAGGTCTGAGTGGCCTTCCCTGCCACCCGGGACCATGGTGACATCCAGGCTGAGCTGCAGCTGAGGGACATGTCTGGGTCCATGGCCCTGCTGCAGCCAGAGTCTGTGTTGATATACATGGCCTGTGTTGCCACCAAAAGCCACACGAATGCTTGGGCTTTGGCCCACCACTTGTGTCTATGTTGGTGTCTGAGGGCCAGACCTCCATTGGGGCCATCACAATCTGAGTGGTTGCACTGCCACCTGGGGCCATGGTGATATCCTGGCCCAAGGTGCTGCCAAAGAACATGTCTGGGTCTGTGGCCTTATAGTAGCCTATAAGGTCTGAGTTAATGTCCCTGGCTCCTGATACCACCAAGGGCCATGCAGATACCTGGGGTCTGGTCAATACCCTGGGATCATGTTGGTGTCCAAGAGCCATGCTACTGCCAGGGCCATGCTTATCTCAGTGATATGCACTGTTATTGGGGCCTTGATAACATCTGGACCTGAGCAACTGAGGTCTGTGTTGTTCTCTGTAGCCCATGGTTACCATAGGAGGACATAGGAATCATATATGTCTGTGGGTCATGCTGAGCTGGCCGTGGGAGAGCTGGTCCTGTCCCTCTCTAACCACTATAGGAGAAGAACGGGCCGCACCCTCATGGAAGAACTGACCCCACACTTGGAAGAGATGGTCGCACCCTCACCAAGGGTCTAGGAGAGTTGGCCCAGATGGCATGACCATAGTAGAGCTGTCTCTGCCCCTTGCCTAAGTGAGGTAGTCTCAGAGGACTGGTATAAAACACACATACATACATACATACATACATACATACATACATACATACACATTTTATCTATCATAATAGCTTCTTGGCTTAAAACTAAGGTCTGATAGGCTTTTTATCCCACCAATAGAAACTCCCAACCTGGACAAGTCCAACCAGTTATAGGCCAGACTAAGACTTGTTTATTTCAAACTTTGGAACTACCAGCCCCCTTGTCATTTTTCAAATGGACAATCCTTGAATTGGGTAGGGAGATGATCTCAAGGGCCCTTCAAATCATCTATTCATAATGAGAGACTTACTTCAGCCTCCTGAGTATGTACTCTGCTTTGCAGAGAGAGTTTCTCTCTGTGTATTTGTGTATGTGTGTGTTTGTGTATGTGTGTTTCCTCATCACTAATCAAAGCCTTTCTCCACCAGCAATAAATAATAAGTAAATAAAAAAATGCTTTTATTTTTCTTTGGTCATTTCATACATGAGAACAGTGATGGAGGTGGGTCTTGTATCTTATCTGTTGCTTTCATTGGTTAATAATAAAGAAACTGCCTCAGCCCTCATAGGACAGAAAATTAGGTAGGTGGAGTAAACAGAAGAGAATGCTGGGAAAAAGAAGCTGAATCAAGGAGTCGCCATGGTTCTCCCACTCCAGACAGACGCAGGTTAAGATCTTCTCTGGTAAGCCACCTCGTGGGCTACACAGAATATTAGAAATGGGTTAGAACAATATGTAAGAGCTAGCCAATAAGAAGCTGGAACTAGCCAGGCCAGGCAGTGTTTAAAAATACAGTTTCCATGTAATTATTTCGGGGCATAAGCTAGCCATGCGGGCGGCCGGGTGCCGGGGACGCAGCCCTGCCACTCCTAATTCAACAGAACAGTGTATAGCAATCACATCCACCCCTCACTCCCCTCCTCTAACTCCTCCAGTATTTACTTTCTAAATTCATACATATACATACACATATGTGTTTTGTAATAATATATATATTACATATATATATATTACATATTATATATATATATAGGAACTTTACCATTTTATTACATAGTCATGGCTCCCCTCCCTATCTGTTTTACAGCCAGGGAAAATAACTTGGTCCCTTACTCTACCCTCAGAGGTCATCCCAGTTGTTGTTAGGGATTTTCTGGAGCAGACCATGCTAACTGCTTCCAAACTAGTAAAAGCAGGTGATGTAGAAGGAATGGCAGATCTTCAGATAAAGGATGATCTGAGGGCTCATAATAAACTAAGCAGATGGCAAAGATCCAGTACATAAGGCAGCCCTATGATGATAGCATGTATCTTTGGAACAAGCTATGGAGTGTGAGGAAGCCTCTGTAACATACAAAACAACATTATATACTTTTGGAGTCCCTACTCCTAAGATGCTTATCTAATTTCTAATTTTGTCTCTGAGGAGGTAACCCTAACAAGTATTAGGAAATCTGAGTAGTTATTTATCTGTCTTTTTCAGCTAAATGGGATGGCTGGGTTTGGCAATGGGGCTACTGATTTGTAGGAGTGAACTACTGCCTGGTACTGTAAATGTGGCCAAGAACCCAGAGTTGAGAACTTGTAGCCCTAGGGTGAGCGTCTCCTACTATTTGCTAATTGAACTTGGTATCAAACTATCTTCTAAATTCATATCTTTATGCCTATAAATTTGTGTAGCTCTCAGCTCTCAGCAGTGGACAATACAGAGACAACCTGTCAAAGAGGAGAGAATAAAAAGGTGTCTGGATATCTATTTCACACTTGCTGCTCAGGACACATCATGGAAGAGAGCAGACATTCCAAGGGCCAGATGGGAAGACCTGCTGCTATGAAGGGGCATCTTTCAGAAATAACAACAGCCAAGCACTTGTGAACTCACCTTAGCTGCCTCTCCCTGTTGAAGACCTGCACAGGAGTGGTTCCATTAACATTTTATCACGGAAAGGGAAAGGGCTCATGAGGCCTCATTTCTCTTCCCAAAAGGCTAGTGACAGTCAGTGGTGACTATGAGGCTGTTATTTTCTTCAGTGATGAAATCACGTGTGATGTGCAAATACTTGAATAAACTGTTTTCCACACTGCTCATGCAGGGAACTCTATTAAAACCCAGTGGGTTACATACACAAAAGAATAAAGAGATGAGAATAGAAAGGGAATGCATTGGGAAAGAAGATTTATTTTCTTTCTTTTCTTTTTGTTTTTTTAAAGGAGGGGAAGCGAGATGGAATAATAGGGATGAGAAGGGATACAATTCATTACTTGCAACTGTGAAACTGTAAAAGAAAAACAAAAAAAAACAGGGTAGGCAAAAGACTTGGCTCTAGAGGGATTCCCAGGGATCCAAGAAGATGTCCCCAGCTAGGTTTTTGGGCAGCAGAGGAGAGATTGCCTGAACTGGCCTTCTCCCATAGCCACAGTGATGAATATCTTGCATATCACCATAGAACCTTCATCCAGCGATGGATGGAGATAGAGACAGAGATCCACATTGGAGCATTGGATTGAGCTCCCAAGGTCCAGATGAAGAGCAGATGGAGGGAGAACATGATCAAGGAAGTCAGGACCGCGAAGGGTGCGCCCACCCACTGAGACGGTGTGACTGATCTAAAGGGAGTTCACCAGCTAGACTGGGACTGAACGAGCATGTGATCAAACCGGACTCTCTGAATGTGGCTGACAATGAGGGTTGACTGAGAAGCCAATGATAATGGCACTGGGTTTTGATTCTACTTCATGTACTGGCTTTTTGGGAGCCTACTCTGTTTGGATGCACACCTTCCTAGACCTGGATGGAGGGGGGAGGGCCTTGGACTTCCCACAGGGCAGGGCACCCTGACTTCTCTTAGGATTTGAGAGGGAGGAGTGAGGAGGAGTGGGGGGGGAGAGGGATATGGAAGGATGGGAGGAAGTGGAAATTTTTAATAAATAAATAAATAAATGAAACAAAAAGAAAATGAAGAAAAAGAAAGTTAACTGTTTACTTGTAGACAATAAAACAGGAGTGTCTAGACACTCCTACTATTTTCATAATTTTATTCCCACCTGTTATTATTGACAAAACATTTCAACATGTTTGAAAATCCATGTTCAGTCCCTGCGTGATGAAGCAATCTTCTCTTGTTACTGATTTGCTATTGTTGTAGTTACAGTTTATGGTTTTGAGGATAGAACCAGACATTGCATGGGCAAGCAAGATAGTCTTCCCTTTTACATCCCTTTTTACTCATAAAACATGATTCTTGGGGCTGGAGAGATGGCTCAAAGGTTAAGAGCATTGCCTGCTCTTCCAAAGGTTCTGAGTTCAATTCCCAGCAACCACATGATGTCTCACAACCATCTGTAATGGGGTCTGGTGCCCTCTTCTGGCATGCAGGCATACACACAAACAGAATATTGTATACATAATAAATAAATAAATATTAAAAAAAAACATGATTCTTCATTAATAGGCAAACAGAAAAACATTGAAACAAACAATTAGTAGCAACAATCAATTGAATATTTCTCATATGTGCTCACAACACTATGCTCCTTAAACAATTTGTGATATAGAAATGATCACATTTATTTATGTAGGGAAATATTTTAGTTTAGAAACTCTAGATGGTTGAGTGTACACAGTGTTGTGTCAAAACAACAAAACTGAAATTCAGACGTATTACTGGAAAGTCATCATATATTTTTATAGTTATATTTGCAGAAGAAATATGAAATGGTGGGGGGATTGAATTAGTTGTTAAGAGGACCCAACTCAGTTCCCAGAAACCACCTCAGGCACCTGCTTCTTGCTTGTGATCCGAATTCCAGATGATCGATGCTCTCTTCCGGCATCTCCTGGTGCCTGTGCAGGTATGCCACACACATAAATAAGAATGAAAATAAATCTTCAAATCTGCATATAATGTGTGTATCTCTGTCTTATATCGTGTCTATTAAATTTTTAAACGTGGGTGTTTACATTTATTTTTATCAAGAACTTCCTTTCCTATCTCATTTTTCATATGAGTGTTTTGTGTTCAGGCAAGTGAGTTGATTTCCACATATGTGTCACTAACCTTCCTCACACTAATTTCCCTAACAAACTGTAGGGAGATATAGAAAAGAATAACTATTACGAGCCGTTGACTGCACAAACCATTCTAATTGCTAAGACTAATTTTTTTCCTTGTCGTGTAGAATTTAACAACCACAGCACAGACAGAAACTGTGTTTTATACTCCTTACACTTATCCATATTAAAAGTTGCTTTTTCCGTCAGGCTTCAGGATGGACAGCTTTACATATCTGTCACCACTGTGTGCCAGCCTGCTAAGGAAAGGGGTTCATTGAAATGCTGTCTTTCAATTGTTTTGTTTCATTTTAAAGATTCGGAGTGCCCTGAATCAGATGCTTTAGACGAGTTTTTCTGAGACTGCTGAACCTGTCGCATGTACTTGGGATGGTTTCTTCATCATTGCTGGACTTGCTCTTTGCTTGATTCATTTTCTGTACACTTTGGGACAAATGATTTACACTGAGGAGTCAAGAGATAACTTTTCACCCTTCACGGTTTTTATTTTTTAAAAACTATGCTCAACAAGTCTTTTAAGGAAAAGACACAAACAGCTTTCCTTCATGTAAAGAATGAATCTCTAACTCTCTCTCTCTCTCTCTCTCTCTCTCTCTCTCTCTCTCTCTCTCTCTCTCTCTCTCTCTCTCTATAGCTGCACTACATGGAACTTTAAATGCTGGTGTTTTCTGCTTGGATGCAAACCAATAATTTATCTGGACACTCCTGAAAAGACTTAATTTGCTCAACTGGCCAGTATTCTGCCTCTGTTAAAGGATCCCTAGCACAACAGATTTTCCTTTTAATGCACGTTTCTCCCCCTAAGCACCCACCCACGCCACCTCCAGCATTCTCAAGTAAGAACTGGCTGCCAACCCCTCCCCTGCAAAGCCTTTGCCCTCCCTCAAGCCATTGTTAAATCGCTAGCTACCACCAGCGCTGAATCTCTAACCCAAGGCTCATATTTGACTCAAATCAATAATAAGCAGGGAGACAGACAACCGGTTTGTTTTGCCACCCTTCTTGACAGCATGAGGTAATGCTGACCTATTGAGGACGTCTGACAGATATTCAGAGAACCTCAGTGGTGAGAGATGAGGAATGTCCCAGCGCAGCCTGGCAGCAGAGGCCAGCCTCACTCACACCAGGCTTTGGAAGAGCTCAGTGAGAAGAATGTTCAGTGTTTCAATTCAGAGCAGGATTTAACCACTCCTTGACAAGCCATCTAGATATTTGCTGTGCTTGGCACCAGAATGTGTCTTTTTCATCTCCCTGATCCTTCCACTGCTCCCCACAATTCAGAAGAGTTTCGGTGTTATGGTAACGTTTCTTATTTTCTGACGCGTGTGTGTGCCTCTGTGTGTGTGTGTCTGTGTGTGTGTGCATGTGTCTGTGAGAAAAACTGAGAGAAAGAATATGAAAATAAAAGGAGATTGAGGAGAAAAAGAATAAGGAGCAGTTAATAAAGTTGAGATGCATCACTTTCATGGGTGAAACTGGCAAAGAAGAAATTCAAACAGATCACAACAGCATATTTAAAGGTGTCAAGGTAGATTGCAAATTGTATCCAACTATAGTTGAGGTCTTCATATAATTACTGCACGAAGACTCCTTATCATGTAACTCACTATACTTGGTGACAAAATATTGTTAATCAAATGAGATAAGAAATACAACACTCAAGGAGGTGATCAACTAAGAGTGCATACAAACAATCGCATTACACACACATCCATCTCTAAATAACAAAACACACACATCATATGTGTGTGTGTGTGCATAGTTAAACAAGACTGAGCCCTGATTCTGTGCTCTAAAACAGAATTGGTAAGCTAATAGTCTGCAGAGGTCTCATTTGCCTTTAACAAACATGAATAAAGATTTAGATATTTGAAGTTCTACAGATTTCCAGAGACGAAGCTGATATGAGTTTGCAGGGGGAAAAAAAGAAAAAAACCTTTATGGAGGAAGAGCTCCAGTTCAATAAGGGAAACTTAGAATGTTCTGGAAACACTAGATAGGTTGCAATCTGAAAATGTCAAATGTGAGGTTAAACATCTTTAGTTGAAGGGAATTTTGATTTTGTTCAGCTGTAAGGAAAATTAAAATTATTTAAAGAAAAATAGTACAACTAGAGGTCATCCTATTACATAAAATAAGTCAGAGCCACAAAGACGCATGCCACATGTGTTCTATAATATGTATCAAGCTTCCTTGTCAGACTTTCTTTGGACTGTGAGCCCCCAAATAATGACACAGAGACATTTATTATTAATTATGAAAGCTTGGCCTCAGCCTAGCCTTGTTTCTAACCAGCTCTTATAACGTAAATTAACCTGTTTCTGTTAATTTATGTTCTGCCACATGGCACTTTACGTCTCCTCTATTCTGTACGTCCAAATTCCTCTGTGTTGATAGGTTTAATCCTATGTACTCAGAGTCTTCCTGAGCTCCTTTTTCTTGCCTAGCTATTGGCCAACCAACTTTTTATTAAACCAATGAGAAGGCACCTTTGACTGAGACACATCTTCACACACTATATACTATACACACACATATATACAAGTACTCATGTATGTATTAAAATGCATTTATCAAAAATAAATGATCACCTTAGAGGTGACTTCATGAGGAAAAGAACATGTTTCACAAGTGTGAGGACCTGTGCACTTCCAGACTGGTACCCAGTTTAAAAAAATACCTGTAACCATTCTTGGGCTTCTTAGCTAGTCAGTCTAGCCAAGATGGTAAGCTCCAGATTCAATGATAGACTCCGTATTATAAAATAAGGCAAAGAGCTATGGAACAAAACACAAGACATGACCAAAGGATTCCACATGTATGTGTGTGTGTGTGTGTGTGTGTGTATATATATATATATATATATATATATATATATATAGGTATACACACATATACATGCACATACATATAGTAACACAACACACACACACACACAATATGATCATTGTCCTAGCTAATATTCTCTGTCAATTTGACACAAACCAGAGTCATTTGAAGGAGTCTTGATTTGGGGATTGCCCAGGTAGAAGTTATCCTCTGAGGAACAATCTTAGTCATTGATTGATGTAGAAAACCCAGCCCATTGTGAGGATCACCGTCCCAAGTTGTGGATTATATCAGAAAGGTAACTAAACCTGAGTCTTCTAGCCAGCCACAGAGCAATATAGCAAGCACCATCCATGATTTTTCTCCAGGTTCCTGCCTTGACTCTTCTCAATAATAGACTTAGACCTGGAAATGCAGGATAAAATAAACCCTCGGCTTCTCTAAGGTGATTTTGATGAGAATGTTGTTTACCACAGCCGCAGCAGGAGAACTAGAACAATCACCCTGTATACTAACTTAAAAAATTTATGCGAAAAGTCCAGGCAGGAATCTGTGGTTCGATGGAGCAGGAAAGCGAATGTTTGGCATGGTGGAAGAGACAACTTGTCTGTTGACTTTAATAGCAAGTTACAGGGTGATGGTAGCACTTTCCTGGAACCTGTTCTTCACTCCTATATTTTCCTAAGCAATCCTTTAGAATCACAGTGTCTGCTTGTTTGACACACCTGAAATGCCCAAAATTGCTTTTAGCTGATGGTTTGGCTCAATGCCAAGAAACCAGAGCATCAAAGAATTCATGAAACTGAACGTCCAGGCTGTCCCAGATTTTACTGAATGTGAACAACTCTTAAGTGGCCTGTAATGTATGACTCTGTGAGAAGCAGTTGTTATTTTGGCTTGGGTACTCACCAGGTCACCTCAATTTAGGGACATCAGAAGACAACATCTTAGAAAGAATCAGGAGGAAAGATTCTTCATCATCAGGGGTCTACCCTATGAGTGGAAAAGGGTGACAAAGCAAAGAGCAGTCTGAACATAGATACAATTCACAGGGCCAGCCCACAGTAATGTAAACTAATCTTCAGTGAAGTTACAGAGGGAAATTAGTAGGCAGATACTGTGAGACTGCCAAAATTAGGAAATATGTCATTAGCAAAGTTTTAGCTTAATTTTCATACAATTGATGACTTTGCAGACAGGTTTTGCAAACAATTAGTAGAGGCAACAGGGTTGCACAGAAAAGATATTGAACTTACTGGCAATCTTAGTAGGTCAAAGTTTTAGCTATTAATGAACTTGATGCTATGCCGAAAAGCAAATACTTGGGTCAGACTTAATTGTCAAACATATAAAATGAAAAAAAAGTCTCAACCGGGTACTGAATATGCACAGAATGAAAGAAGGAAAGATATCAGAGACACACAGGAAAGTGAATATTCAAGCAAACAGGAGCCAAGTAAATGAGGCATGTACTGGGCAGCTAAGGGGCTCTCCCAGGAGGTCTAGTACTGTTCTCGTATATTACCCACTCTGAATTATGGGAATCGTTTAAAAGCTCTTACAAAGGAATCTTATATTCATAATCTGCATAAAATGTAATGGATAGCTTCTGCTCTGCTTCCATCAGATTGGGGAAATAAGAGCTTTATATAAATTCATCTAGATGATTTGACACTGATTGAATCAACACACTGAGGGGTGGCTATTGAATCATCACACCATTTGAAGGAAGTTTCTCAATTACTGTAAACAATAATCTATGCTCACTTCTCTGCTGGTCAAGATATTTAGAAATAATTTGAATGAAACTACTAGAAGACAGAACTAACATGATTGTGAGCTGCAGATTAATTTTTAAGGAGATTAAAGAAAATCTAGATGGTCCTAGGAGTATAGCATTTTTATTGATTTAAAACTTTAATATTGCAGATGGATGTGGTATGATACTAATTCTACATTTCTTTTTTTTGGAATTTTACTGAATCTTAAATTTTACTGTATTTACATTAAAATTTTTAATTTTATCAAAAATTAAAAAGTGTATATAGCATAAACATGGGAATATAAAAGATCAAAATAAACAAAAAACTTCACTGAAAAGTACTGTGCTTATTAACACACTGAAATACGTATATACCTATGCAAATTCTTGGTGACTGCACTGTGCTCTGAAATAGCACATACTGCCAACCTGGAGCTACCATCTATTCTACTTTGTGGTACTTTACATGTATGACAGTTTGAATACATAGCCAAACAATGGGACGTATGGATCATATTACTATATGAATTCATCTCACAATATGTCAGAATTCTACCCTGTTGGAACATAGTTCAGAAATGAAGTCACGTGTGGAGGATTCCATTTGTGAGAACACTCTTAGAAAACATGGCAAGCATCTTGTGACTTACGTTTCTTCAATACAAGGAATTAGTCTTGGAATCTGTTTGGCTGCTCTTCCCAACCACAGGGGCTAGGGGTGAGTTTACTTCAGATTATTCATTATTGCTTGCTGCTGTTATTCAATCAAATGTTTAAACTATGCTTTATATGCATCTGTGAAATAAAACATGCTTTTACTGCATATGGCTTGTCCTTGCATTTGTATACAGTTTGAACTCGTGAGAACTTTACTTATGTGACCTTTCTTAACCCTCAGAATAAAAATTGTTTGAGGCTCTGAATAATGTCGACTATTGCCTGAGACTTTAGTTTGCCTCATTTTTCAAATCCATTCTCCTAGGTCCCGCCACCTCTAGGGTGGTGACACACCACAGATGAATTACCCTCCCAAAAGCAAACAGTGGGACAACAACAAAAAAATCTAAAGGAAAACATTTTTTTTTTAAAAAAAAAACTTCTTGGAGCAATGCTTAGGCCAATTCTTTAAACACAAAACCATAATCTATCAATGGGCCAAACTTTTCTAATAATTGTAAATAACATGCCAGAATGAGTCTTTGTCATACTTCTTCTATTTTAACTAATATATACTATACTGTTTATGTTAACAGGACAAATTTAGTCCCCGACTTTAAATTTTGTGAATCAAACTATTATCCGTATTCTAATGTGTTTGTTAACAGAAATTTTATATAATAATATGTTTTATCAATTCTTTGAGAATGCCATACAATGCATTTTGATCATATTCAGCCCCTTTCATGACTTTTTACTTTGTGAATAATTTATTCCATCATTATGTCCTCTCTTCTTCATTTTTCCCTTTCTCCCTCTTTACCTCTCAAATTCATAGCCTCCTAGTTTTTATTATAGTTGATATGCATGCATATAAAGAAATGTATACGTATGTGTTTATATACACTTGCATGGACAAATATGCAGTCTGCTGACTTCTCTGTTGCCTGCACTTATATGTTTCTAGGGATGATTCATATTAGATAACCAATCAGTGGGCTTATATTAAAAAAAACTAACATTCCTCTCTTAGTATATATTAATTAATTTTTACTCTTCATTGAATGTAGCTACAAATATTCTCTGTACCATTGGTCCCCCTGGACTGGGTTTTCTCCACCTGCATGTTCTTGAAATCGCTTATGATATAACCACTTTAGGCTTAGTATTAATTACATACTCTTTGGCCTATTAGTTCAAGCTTCTTATTAACTAATTCTTACATCTTAAATTAACCCATTTCTATTATTTTATATTTTACCATGAGTATTGTGGTTTGTTACCTCTTGTTTCTTGGGTGGCTAAATGGCATCTGCCTGACTCCGCCTTTTTTCTCCCTGCGTTCAGTTTAGTTTTCCTGCCTACCTATGTTCTGCCCTGCCATGTGTCCTGGAAGTCTGTCTGTATTTGTTAACTTTCTGTAAGGATACACATTTCTCATTGCAGGTTATTTCATTGCACAACTAAATATAAGTACACTGGTGGCCCACACATCTTTCTTTAAAGAGTACTGATGTTTCTAACAGACAGAAACTCCATTTTCTCTGTATCAATTTGCTAATGATAATTTAAAGATCCTTATATTGCAGAAGATTTCAGACCTACACTTAAAACAGACAATGAGAGTAGGAAAGGGGACTGGAGCACAGCTTAATTGAGTGTCTAGTATGTAAGACACCCTCATTTCAATCCCCAGCACTGCATTCGTAGAGTATGAGAGTGCACAACTTTCATCTCATCACCAAGGTACAGACAGGCAGAAGTACGAGAAGCTCAAGTTGATCTTCAACTACACAGAGAATTTGAGGTCAGCCTGTGGTAAGTGAGAGGCTGCCTTGAGTAATCATAAGAACTGTATATACACAAGCAATTTTTGAACAGGGAGTTGAAGAAAGCCCAGTGATGAAAAATGAAAGAGCATTAAATCATTGAATCTAGCAAGGGAGACAGTAACACATTAACTTCAAAGTCCTTTGTGGTGGAATAGCAAAGATGTTTATTTGTGGCTAAGAAATAACATAGGCTTTTGTAAAGATTAAAATACCCCCTGCTTTCCCCACTTTTCCTTTATACCACTTGCATCCTGCTATTTTGTGATCAGGGTCTCTTGCCTGCCCACCTTTTGCTTTTCTAGTTTCTGCCATTCCTTAAGGTTAGACTTGCATCTGAAAATTCGGAGCCAGAAAATCACAGATATGGAAGAATGCATAGCCTTTGTTTTTCTGGGTCTGGCTTACCTCACTCAATGTAATATTTCTGAGTTCAGTCCCTTTACTTGCAAATAACACGATTTCATATTCTTTACAGTTGGATGACTTTTGTAATGTACAGTATACCACATTTTCATTATTCATTCATCAGTTAGAGGAGGGGAGAGATTGGGAGGGGCGGGGGAGAAGAACACAAGGGGTTGGGATGGTTGAGTTTGGAAAAAGACAGAGAGGGAAACAAAGAGATATCTTGATTGAGGAAGCCATTATGGGATTAGCAAGAAATTTGACACTATGGAAATTCCCAGGAATCCACAAGGATGACTCCAGCTAAGAATCTAAATTATAGTGAAGAGGGTGTCTGAACTGGCCTTCCCCTGTAATCATATTGATGACTACCTTAATTGTCATCACAGAACTTTGATCCAGTAAATTTTGAAAGCAGATGCAGAGATTCACAGCTAAGTAGTGGGCTGAGCTCCCAGAGTCCAGTCAAAGAGATGGAAGAGCTAAAATATGATCAAAGGTATCAACACCATGATGTGGAAACCAACAGAAAAAGCTGACTTGAGCTAGTGGAAGGTCACTGGCTCTGGACTGATAGCTGGAGAACCTGCACAGGATTGAAATAGAACCTCTGAATGTGGGTGACAATTGTGTGGCTTGGGCCGTTTTGGGGGCCACTGGCAGTGGTACCAGTATTTATCCCTAGTGTATGAACTTACCTTTTGGAGCCAATTCCCTATGGAGGGATGTCTTGCTTAACCTAGATACAGAGGGCAGGGTCTTGGTCCTGTCTTAACTTGATAAGACAGACTTTGTTGATTCTTTTTTAATTTTTTTTATTAATTATTTATTAAAGATTTCTGCCTCCTCCCTGCCACCGCCTCCCATTTCCCTCCCCTTACCCGGGTCAAGTCCCCCTCCCTCGTCAGCCCAAAGAGCAGTCAGGGTTCCCTGCCTGTGGGAAGTCCAAGGACAACCCACCTCAATCCAGGTCTAGTAAGGTGAGCATCCAAACTGCCTAGGCTCCCACAAAGCCAATACGTGCAGTAGAATCAAAAACCCATCGCCATTGTTCTTGAGTTCTCAGCAGTCCTCATTGTCCACTATGTTCAGCGAGTCCGGTTTTATCCTAGGCCTTTTCAGACCAGGGCCAGCTGGCCTTTGTGAGTTCCTGATAGAACATCCCCCTTGTCTCAGTGTGTGGTTGCACCCCTCGTGGTCCTGAGTTCCTTGCTCGTGCTTTCTCTCCATCTGCTCCTGATTTGGACCTTGAGATTTCAGTCCGGTGCTCCAATGTGGGTCTCTGTCTCAGTCTCCTTTCATCGCCTGATGAGGGTTAATATTCAGGAGGATGCCTATATGTTTTTCTTTGGGCTCACCTTCTTATTTAGCTTTTCTAGGATCACGAATTATAGGCTCAATGTCCTTTATTTATGGCTAGAAACCAAATATGAGTGAGTACATCCCGTGATCCTCTTTTTGGGTCTGGCTTACATCACTCAGGATTGTGTTTTCTATTTCTGTCCATTTGTATGCAAAATTCAAGAAGTCATTGTTTTTTTATTGCTGAGTAGTACTCTAATATGTATATATTCCATACTTTCTTCATGGGATGCCTCACCCTCTCTGAGGAGTGGATGAGAACATGGAGGGGGAGGTAAGGGGAATGGGAGAAGGGGAGGGAGAGGGAGCTAGGATTGGTATATAAAATTTAAAAAAGTAAAAAAAAAAAAAGAAAAATGTAAATGATTAAAATGCTTGGAAAAACTTATTGTGGGGTGCCCAGGCCCAATTAATACATCTATAACACAACTCTTATACCTTACGCTCAGTAAATATCAAGAGAGGGTAGAAAGATTTTAAAAACCAGAGGAACAGGAAATCTGTGAGATTATGTTTCCTATCAATTCCTGGGAAGTTTGACCCCAAATACCTCAACATATGGCTACTTAAACAAGCTCTGAAGAAGTACATCAGCAACAGACAGGTTACTGTGGAGGGAGGAAATCTTATGAAGCACCACATATAGATAAAGAAATACTGGCAGCAAAAGAATACTGAAGCTTGAGAAATATGCTTCCCCAGGAATGAGCTTCTTAATTGATTATTCAGTACTAAGTAGTTAGCTCTGAAACTGTAAACATAAAAGTGACATTAAATGAACTAAGCAGGTTGTATTTACGTGCTATCATATTTATCAGTGTTTTATTCATTTCTTTAATAATACTTTTAAAAAGAGGCCATGAATTTGGGAGGGAGTAGAGAGGATACATATGAAGAGTTGGAGGGAGAAATGGGAAATAGGAAAATAATCTAATTGTATTTTAATAAAAAATAAAATGACAAAAGATTAAAATAGCCAACCATTAGTATAAGTAAATGTTGAGAAAGTTTCTTAGATTACTTAAAGCATCATATGAGAACTTATAATCCATCAAATGGGATTCTAAATAAATGAATTCTAGGAAGCTTGTATAACCCTGGCATTTTCAGCCACACTTTGAGTTTAGATTCATCTATTATAATTTTGTATCTGAATATGTAGATAATAGCTTTCAACAGAATTTGACACAGTTTTGTACCCATGAAATTATTACGACGATTCCTGTTGTTCAGCCTTTGTGTCGTAAGGGCTAGAGTGGATTTTAAAGTTGTATTGAAAAATGATTTAAGATGTGCTTGCAGAGTAGCCATGAATAATGACTCTAGTCTTGGAAGTTCATCCTAAGTAAACTCTCTACTAGAAGAATAAGCAAGCAGTCAAGGATATAGCAATTGAACAGCTTTAGCGATCAGAATTTTAAAGTGGCTTAAAGGTGACAAGAAGCCTACAGTTAAGAGCTGCATGTTTATTAATTCTTCGCTAGGATGACCCCCTTCTCACTGTCTTTCTGTGCTTGCTTCTCCAAGGCTGTTTTGCCTCTTTAGATTCTCACAAGAATCATGGACTCCAGCAATTCCAGGACTTTCATGCAGAGTGAAATGCTGGAAAACAGGTAATTACAATTATTTTCATTTATCTTTGTTTAAAAAACTAAAATGGTATTCTAGTATTCCTTTAGATGTTCTTTACCTTGAGGGACCAAAATTGCCTTAGGTTCCTTTGCATAACACAGATTCTGGCAAAAAGCTGATCCATCATTCCCTACAGCTGGAAACAGGCGCAGCCCAGCCAGATGGGCATGGTTGCACAAGGGAGGCTGGGAAAACTCCTGTCCAGGAAAACTGGAAATTGCTTAAATGTCATGCTGTTCTATCCCCGGCCTTTGATTTCTAGGAAATCATTTTTTACACTTAAGTATATACCCTACATTGGACATTATTTAATAGGATTGTGTGCAAATATGTATTAAGTCTCTGGGCTTTAAGTGTTAGCACCAGCTCAGATCTGAGATCAGATATTACACAGGATAAATGGCCTTGCCTCTCCTTGTTCCTCCCAAAACAAAGCCTAAAATATGTTTGTGATTTTTATTTTAGATGTTAAAACAATGGAACATAAGTCAATCACAGCAACAACATTGCAATCCCAAAATTGTTGACTATAAGAATATTTAAGTTCTTAATGGTCTTAAATTATATTTTATAGAGCTGGTTTAATCAATTGAATCAATAAATATTAGGGTGTAGTAGTACAAGAAATTCTATTTCAAGTAAATATACCAGTCATAAATAACATTCTAACAATGAAAAACTTCTTGAAAGACCAAATAATTGTTCATGCATAAAAGCAACAAGGAAAGATATTTAAGAAGAAACTTGCCCACATCAGTTCTGTACTGGAGGAGACAGAACATGTAGCATGAATTCTAATTGTTCTTAATAATAAAAACCTAGAGTCAGATATCTGGGTAAATGCTGAAAGAACTGAGAAGTAAAGATGTCAGTCACTAGAGAGACTTCTTACCTCTACCGAATTCTCAAACTGAAAAGGTGGAATTCTTGTCCCTTCTCACCTTATATTCCTCTTTCTCCTTAGCCATATCCCTTTCTGTCTCTACCTCCCTAATGCTGGGAATAAAGGCACTTCCCAAGTGCTGAGATTAAAGGCATGAGATCCCAAGCTCATGCATCAAAGGTGTGAACAACCACCAACCATTTACACTGGTTCAATTTCATATAGACCAGAATGGCTTTGAACTCCTGGTCTTCCAGCTTCCTCTTCCAAAGTGCTGGGATTAAGGTGTGTGCCATCACTGCCTGGCCTCTATGATTAACTAATGACTAGCTCCACCCCTTGATATTCAGGCAAGTTGTATTTGTTAAAACACAAACAAAATGTCACCACAAGAAAATGGGGAAATAATTCAGCTACAGCAACAGCCTAGGAACACATGGCAATGATGTTGACTGTGCTGCCTACCTCATCAACTGAAGGCTCAGGTTTTAAGAGGCTATGGCTCTGCACAGCTTAAGTGAATGTTTCCTTGCTGAGTTGAATTTACCTTCTCTCTCTGTCACAAGTTTAAAGATCTCACATGTTATGTAATGTAACCATTGAGGGTCTACATTTAGTGTGTCGGGTAAATGAGTCTAAGTCTCAGACTACTGCAATTCCTTCAGGCCATGCACCAAAAAGAGCCATGCTAAAATAGATGAGGGAAAGCTGCCCTTCAATTCACAATACAGTAAGGACACTGTATAGGAGACTGCTATGGAAATGAAGTCTGAAATACAACTGAACATTTCTCATTTTATTTTGCTATTTATTGCTTTTGAAAAATAGTACAGGCTTGGTGAATGCACTTCAAGAGACTGGGAAGTAACTGCAGCCCATTTGATTGTAATGCCTTTCCTTCCCTTCTTTCTTTTCCTTTCTCTCCTTTTAGTTTTTGAGATGGTGTCTTCCTTTAATTTTTAGGCTAGTCCATCTCCTGATCCTTCAATATGACTCTCCATTGCAGGGATTATAGGCATATGCCACTACTACTACTACAACTACTACTACTACTACTACTACTACTACTACTACTACTACTACTACTACTACTAATAATAATAATAATAATAATAATAGTGTTTTTATTGTTGTTTTGGTGCTGGGATCATCCATAGTACCTCACACATGCTAAGCACATTGTCTACACAGAACTGCACTATCACACTCTCACCTAAAGCCCTAGGTTAGATGTGCCAGTGAAGGCCCAGCACACAGTCCTGGGGGCTTTTACCATCCATCTTTCAGCATCTTTATTCACTGTGTGGAGAATCCCACATTGTGAAGGTGGCCTGCTGGATGGTAGAGAATGTTTTGAGCCCTCATTTACTATTCATACCATCAAAAAATATTATTCCCTTTTCACCTTTAAGAACTGTAGAGAGAGGCTGGAGAGATGGCTCAGAGGTTAAGAACACAGGCTGTTCTTCCAGAGGTCCTGAGTTCAATTCCCAGCAACCACATGATGGCTCATAACCATCTATAATGAGGTTCTGGTGCCCTCTTCTGGCTTAGAGAAGTACATGCAGGAGGAACATTGTATACATAATAAATAAATATTTAAAAAAAAAGAACTGTAGGGAGAGGCAAGCTTATTCAAATGAGTAACATGTATTAGTTATATATATATAATGGGCAAATCAGTACTTTTACCCTGACCACAATTACAAATTCAGATGCCAAGCAGAACATATATTCATTCACTGTGGCCAATGGGCTTGCTCAGCAACAGCTTGATGTGAACGAAAGCCTGTTCACACATGCAGAAGGCAACACTGAGGCATGAGCAATGTTACTCTGACATAGCTAGTGAGTACTTAGCTAGAAATTAAGGTGATCATGGTTAGTTCAGAGCTCAGATGTCTCACAACAGAACATGGCATCTCTTCGGAACACGGAGCCTCAGCAACGAACCACTATTTCTCTCTCACACAGCACAAGGGGGTTCAGTTCTTAACCTCCACGCTTGTGAAATCCTTGTTTTTCTCCAATGTGCAAGAATGACAAAACAATTGAATATCAGCTTTCTAATACCAGAATGTGCATCCCCGTTCCTAGTCATATGACATCTACATGTATGTGTTTCATATATCGTACACATAAAAATATATTAGTTTTAAAAGCAATAGAATATTATCACCCTTCCCTCTTAAGAACCAGTTTGTCACACCCCAAGATGATTGCTCTCAGTTGAGAATGAATAATCTCTTTCTCTATGTGTCTTTCCTTCCTTCCCTTCCTCTCTCCTTTCTTCTTTTTCTCTCCTTCCATTCCTCCCTACTTCCTTTCATCTGTCTTTCTTCTCTCTGGATCCCTCAATTATGTACATATTTATCTTCTATTTTTCTCCCCAATCTCATTTCTTCCACCATTTTTCCCAAAAGAAAAAAGGGGGGGGCAAAACTGCTTACATAAATGCAAATCTTCAGGATTCTAAGAATAAAATTTATTCTGAAAAATATAACTAATAAGAATATTATGAAAATTAGAATTTAGGCATATTTTAAAATAGTTACTTATTGCAAAATAGTTGTTGAATTTTCAACTGGGGTGACTAGAAGGGAGGGCTGTCATCATAACTGCTTTACAATTCTCATCCTGTCTTTGTGGCAGTCCTAAAATTTAATTACCAGCTCTTTACAGAGGAGCTCACACATGAGTGTACTCACATACATACAATTTTGCATGTATTTTTGTCATGGAATGTATACTATGCTATAAAACCATCTGACTGGAGTCTCGGCTCACACATGGTATGCTTCTGAGAATATTCCTTTCTCCTCTTTCACGACCCTGTGCAGCAGTAGACCAGGGTCTTCCTTTCACTTTTGTCTTGGACTGTGTGGGCATTCAAGAACTAAGAAATGAACTTTTGCCCAGTGCCTAATAGGGAAGATTAGCTATGGTTGTCAACAGGAGCAAATGACACCAGCACCCCAAAATACCTTGCACTCTGTTTGGGAAGCATGGTTAGCCTAATGGGGAGTCTGTGGGGGCTAAATTGAGAGTGAATAGGAAACTTGTAGGCTACAAAATCCCATTTGGCTCCTACACCAGACACAACTTTGAGGCTGTATGGGACTTTTTTTCTTCTTTTCTTTTCCCGCTTTATTCCCATGGCAGTCTTAGAGGAAGGAACAAGAATTCTTTTCAAACAAGAATGTTTATTGCCTGCATGATGCAGGCTTCCATTTAGCTAGAAAAAGACATGCTTTTCAATTAACTTTCCCTTGATAAACAATGATTTAATTTAAAGGAATGACTGTTTTGCAAATTGCAACAAAACACATTTATGTAGAAAACCATACTTTTGAAAAGAAGGGTGGGTTAGTTGCCAGTTTCTCAATCTTGAGCTGTTGCTTCTCTTTCCAATAGTTTCAGTGGTTTACCTGAGATACAAAAGAGGAATAAGGTCCTTTGAAGTCCCTAAGCGAATACCATGGCATCCATCCAGTCCAAACCATTTGATTTCCATTCGTTTGCCTTTTGGTGAACAGATTCCCTTTGCTGATCACAATTTCCTTTAAAAATTCCCCCCCCTCTCCTGATCCCTACCCCCTCTTTTTCCCTCCCTTCTACTCTTTCCTCCTTCCCTTTCTCTCCCCCTCTTCCCTGTTCTATCTCCCTCACTTCTCTTTCTCCAATACCCTTGCCTCTTTCTCTCCCTCTCACCTCCATTTCCAACTCTGTTTTTCTTCAAGCTACCTAGATGCATGAGGATTATAAAATGTTTTCCTTTTCCTTTAGTAACAGAATATGCAATTATAATCCTAATACTTAAGATGTTGTATACAGCCTTATAGGGTTTTAGGAATATCTACACAAGGCATAGATAAAATATCTAAAATGGTAAATTAAGAATATTTATTATTCTAAATAAAAATTATTACATATGCATTATGGTAAACTTTTCATGATAAAGAAAGATTAAATATATATTGATTTTATAAAAACTCATCATCATAGCAGTAATGAAAATTTCTGAAATTTTTACTTCTCAATGAGATATTCCATTTTCCCGTATATCACCAGATCACCCATGTCACCTGAAACTGAGGATATAAGGTGTCTTACTTAGGAAAAGCTCTTGTAAATAGTATTTGCCAATATTTAGGTGGTATTTATAGAGTAGTAATCCCAGTATAGGATTTGATACATGAAAAGACTTGTTTCTTAGTTCTAGCATGAGTGTGCAGCTTGGGAATGGGCATGTGGGTGAGCAAAGTATTAAATATTAATTTATTACAGCTTTACTGTGTGTCAGATGATATTACATACTTGGGAGGGGAGTTATCCCCCACAAAACTGGTCTAGATAGTATTCTGATATATAGGTTTGAGAAATGGGAATGCAATTATAAGATGTATATGTCTGAGAGATGCCATACTTACACAGGGAATGATGAACAGCAAAATAGTACAGTTCACACTTTTTTAAAAGGCATAGTTGGCATGCTCATGACTTCTCTAAAGTAATGTCCAAGTCTCCGAGTCTCTAAGCAACCTCACATCCTGGACTGCCCTGTGGGTCTAGAAATGCCAAAGGCCACTGAGAGCTGTCTTGACAACGACAAGGAGCACTTTATTTAATAAATAATGCCTTCGAGAAAGGATAAAGGATAACCAATTGTATTAGAAACTCAAGTCTAGTGAATGAACAACAGACTCTCTTAGAAAGGTATTTATGAGGAAATTGGAATTTGTGTGTGGCATTCTTTTCAACAAGTAATGTCTCAGGATAGGAGGTTAGGACAGGGACAGATGAAATCTAGGGAAATTCTCTATTGAAAGGTTTCACCCTCCTGATTATCATTCTGCTGATAGGAAAGGAAATGAGATGAAGTCACAAAGCCAGTCACCACTCAGGCTAGTTAATTACCCCCAAAATTCAGCCAGGAATGATGACCTGCCAGTTTTGTGTGATATTTCCATGGGAAGAGGTACCTGTTAAGAAAAGAGAGAGTCTCAGTCTACAATTATGATTATAATCTCTACCTTTGCATAGTTAAGAGAAGACAGCTTATTGGTTGAATCCAAATGGTAATTCTTAGGAAGGAAAGACGACTTACACCAAGTTAGAACAGTAATAAAAATCGGATGCATCATATCGTGTTTAGTACAACTTATTTTATAATGCAAAACATTACAAAACAAGAACCTATAAAAGATGTGAAATTATGCTGTCTAGTTTAAAAAGCTAAACAGTGACATATTTATGGTTTCTCCTTTGCTTTTATCAAATCCATAGTGTGACTAGCATGATATTGTTTTTCTATATGCTGTTTACAAATTTTATTTTTTTTTATTTTTCTCTGTTCCCTGCCCTTCTTTCTCCTCCACTTCTACCCTCTCCCAAGAGCCCTACAATCCCCACTTACTCAGGAAAGCTTGTCTTTTTGTCCTTCCTATGTAGATCCATGTATGTCTTGGGCTGAAATCAATAAAAGACAAACAAAAAAGAATAGAAAGAATCAATGAAGAATTGGTTCTTTAAGAGAATTAAAATTGAAAACTCTTATGCAAATTAACTAAAAGACAAAGAGAGAAGACCCATATTAATTGATGTGGGAGTGATTTCTTATTAATAAAGAAACTGCCTAGGCCCCTTGATAGGCCAACCCTTAGGTGGGTGGAGTAAACAGAACAGAATTCTAGGAGAAAGAAGCTGAGTCAGGGAGTCACCATGGTTCTCCCACTCCAGACAGACGCAGGTTAAGATCCTCCCTGGTAAGCCATCTCGTGGGCTACACAGAATATTAGAAATGGGTTAGAACAATATGTAAGAGCTTGCCAATAAGAGGCTAAAAACCTGAGGAACCTGTGAGAGTTTAACACAGATTTTTGCTGTTTGTTGGTGGCGTGCTGTAGAGAAATTTCCTGATTCAGCAACAGCAGCAGAAAAAAAGCTGCATCATTTCAAAGCGCGGCTTCCTGGGGCCGTGCTGCCAGCGTGAACTCTGGCTTTAAAGCATTTCAAGGCTTTTATGGGACTGGATGTTTGTGTTCCCACTTGGGATAGGAGGAGAGTGCTCTGAGACCGTGCAGATGGCTCAGCGCTCCCGCCTGCACCTGGGCAGACGGCAGAATCAGGCTTAGGCAGGTGGAAGAGCATGGCAGATTCCTGCCGCCATACAGAGACGCGTTTTCAGACTGCGCAGTGCTCTGTGTGTCAGATTTGGCTGTAACTTGGATGAAAAGAGTTTCTATGCTGCACACTCAGTCTCAGAATTAAACTGCTGATTGTGGCTCCAATGTGGACTGCTGTGTGCCTGGAACTGTGTGTGGCTCAGGGGCACCAAATGGCTCTGAGGCAGGAGCTGCTCAGCTCTGCCATGCTGAACTGTGCTGGTCTCAGGCAGGAACTACCGTAATTACCATAATAACAGCACAGTTAAGGTTTAGACTGGGAAGGACAGAGGCAGTACCGTATTACCTATACATGGTGCAACTTAAGTTTTTAAGAAATGCTTAACATTTTAAGAAATGCTCCTGGATAGTGAAAAATTTACAGATTCACAGTAAAACAGATTCAGACATAAAAGACCTTTATGGATCACATTGTTGGATGAATGTATGTAGGCTTGGGAAAGAGAAGAAAAAGAATATAAAAAAGTTAATGTCTTAAAAAAAAAAAGGGTAAAGTCTTTAAAGAGACAGAGTATAGAAGTACAGATAGTTATAGATTAAGAGAAATAAAGAAAAATAAGCCACGTAAAAATGGAAAATTCACAGAGAGTCTGGATTATGTACATTGTGTTTTCTTTAAAATTTTTGACTGTGAAGGAGCTAAGTACAGAGAGACATTTCATTACATGGGTTGCCAAGCTAAACCAGAATGGATATAAGGGTATTATGACTTCAGAATTTGGGTCTAAGGATATGATGCTTTGGAGAGGGTCTTCTTTTGTTTTCACAGAGGACCAGACCCTGTGGATTTCTTCTATCCCGGTATGGTATGATAGAACACGTCCTCCTGAAAGGTTGCTGTGAACACCCTCGAAAAATTGCTTCGCTCAATTGCCACCTGAGATGAAACTAACACACAGGTTATATCATGAAAGACCTAATTAACGACACCCCTATTCAGCAGGAAGCAGTTTGGAGAGAAAAAACTACGCCCATGTTCCCAAATATTGTTTATAAATGTTCTTTTACATTTAAAGGGGGATATGATTTAGATATGAATAATTTGCATTGGTATGGATTTTATGGTCAATTTTGTTATATGTATATGTATTTTTGATCTTGATTAAGGTATTGCGATTGTGTAGTTCATTTAAAAATGTATAATTAGGAAATATAGGTTGTTAATGGATAATCATCGCTAATAGTTAAGCTTGTAGTCATGTTAATTAGATTTTCTAGATATATAGAAATATATTTCAATTAGATAGGCATTCTTCATATCTTTCAAAGACTGCAGAATATGGCATTTAAAATATTTTAATAACTTAGGACTTTTCATGACAAGGAGACACGTCTGCTCCTGGCAGCACCAGCTACTTCAAGAGGAAGATGGGCATCAAAGAGGATCCTTATGGAGTTTGATAGCCATTTGGGCAAGAAACTGCTCTTGCCTGGACTGTTGCATAAACTGGACACAAAGAACCTGCAGAGAGAGGACTGCTGAACTTGCCTAAAGATGAGATGATCTTTCGGTGTTCCTGATTCATGAAAGAGTCTGCGAGACATTCTGCAGGACACAGCAGAAAATGCCTGAACTGTCTTTGAAATTTCCTGCTTCATGGAAATGTCTCTGGATATCATGGGCCTGTAGGCCAAAGATGGATGCCCCAACAGTACAGAGGAACTTTGGGTGACTGTCCAGGCAGCGAGATGTCTCTGTCATTTCTAGAGTTTTCTTATTTCTTGTTTACTTAGGTAGTATTATATCCTTCTGGAGTCTTTGATGGAGTTGAAGAATAAATAGATAGTTATAGTTTTCCTTAATTATGATAAAAGATAATATATATATATTGTAACTGTGATTCTTACTTGATAACTGTTTTGTTATATGTAATTTTGCTATGTTAAAGTTAAAGCCTTTCTTTTTTGTTTAAAAAGACAAAGGGGAAATGATGTGGAAGTGATTTCTTATTAATAAAGAAACTGCCTAGGCCCCTTGATAGGCCAACCCTTAGGTGGGTGGAGTAAACAGAACAGAATTCTGGGAGAAAGAAGCTGAGTCAGGGAATCGCCATGATTCTCCCACTCCAGACAGACGCAGGTTAAGATCTTTCCTGGTAAGCCAGCTTGTGGGCTACACAGATTATTAGAAATGGCTTAGATTAATATGTAAGAGCTAGCCAATAAGAAACTGGAACTTATGGGCCAGGCAGTGTTTAAATGAATACAGTTTGCATGTAATTATTGCAGGTAAAGCTAAGCCATGTGGGCAGCCGGATGCTGGGGACACAGCCCTGCCGCTGTTAATTCAACAATTAATGAAATAGAAAAGAGTATGTAACAACAGACACTGAGGAAATCCAGAGAATTATAAGAACATTTATTAAAAACCTGTACTCCACCAAATTGGAAAGTCTAAAAGAAACTGATAATTTTTTAATATATGCCTCTTACAAAAGTTAAATCAAGATTAAGATTAAGTAAGCAATTTAACAGATATAAAACATCTAGTTGACTGCTTAGTGGTGATGCAAGCCTTTAATTCCAGCACTTGGGGGGCAGAGGCAGGCAGATGTCTGTGAGTTCAAGGTCAGTCTGGTGTTTATAAGAGCTAGTTTCAGGACAGGCTTCAAAGGTACAGAGAAACCCTGTTTTGAAAAAACAAAAAAAAAAATAAAGCAAACAAACACAGAAAAAAAAGCCTGCTAGTGATATAGCAGTAGTTATTAAAAGTCTCTCAATCCACCCCCACTCAAACCCCCAGGGTTGAATTTTACTAGACATTCAGAGAGTTAACACCAATACTCCTCAAATAATTTCACAAAAATAGAAAGGGAAGGGACATTGCTCAATTCATTTTTTGAGGCCACAGTGATCCTGATACCCACGCTACATAGAGAACTGACAAGGAAGGGAATTACCATATGAACAAACATGCAAAAATTCCCAATAAAATATTTGCAAACCAAATCTAAGAATACATCCAATAGAGAATTAACTATGATCATGTAATCTTTATCCTAGAAATGCAAGGATTGCTCAACATACTAAAATCAGTAAATTTAATCTACCATATAAACAAACTGAAAGACAAAACCACATGATCATTTCACTAGATGCAGAAAAGGCCTTTGACAAAATCCAATACTCTTTCATGGATAAAAGTCCTGGAGAGGTTAGAGATACAAAGAACATAACAAAATGTTTTGCAGCTAGACCATAGCCAGCAACAAATTAAATAGAAACTCAAAGCAATGCCATCAAAATCAGGAAAAAGACAAGGCTTTCTACTTTCTCCATACCTATATTCAAACTAGTACTTAAAGTCTTAGCTAGTGCAATAAGACAACCACAGGAGATCAAGGGGATGCAAATTGAAAAGGAAGAACTTTATGTATATTTATTTGAAGATCATATGATACTCTAAGTGTCCCTAAAAATCTTAGTAGTAAACCTCTATAATTGATGAACACTTTTTTATATTTTATTGTTTTTAATTGAGCTATATGTTTTCCCCAACTTTCCTTCTTTCCTCCCCTCTTTCCTTGCACCCTCCCACCTTGCCTCCCAGGCTTCCAATTTACTTAGGAGATCTTGTCTTTTTCTCCTTCCTTGATGGATCCATGTGTTTCTCTCTTAGGGTTTTCTTTGTTGTTTAAGTTCCCTGAGGATGTAGGCTATAGGCAGGTTATTATTTACTTTATGTCTAATAACTGCTTATGAGTGTGAACTTATTATATTTGTTTTTCTAGGTCCGGGGCCCTCAGTGTGTTATTTTTTATAGCTCCATTTGTCTACAAATTTCAAGATGTCATTAGTTTGTACCTGTGTAGTATTCCATTGTTTAAATGTACCACATTTTCCTTATCCATTCTTCAATTTAGGGTCATCTAGGTTATTATGAATAATGCTGTTATGAATGTGGTTGAGCAAATGTCCTTGTGGTAAGATTGAGCATCTTTTGTGTATAAGTGTAAGAGTGGTATTGTTGTATCTTGAAGTAGCTTGATTTCTAATTTTCTGAGAAATAACCATACTTATTTCCAAAATGGCTGTACAAGTTTGCACTTCCACCAGTACTTACTCTATATCTTCTCCAGTATAAGTTGTCATCAGTATTTTTGATCTTGGCCATTGTTACAAGAGTTAGTATTTCAGAGTTGTTTTTGCATTTCTCCAATGACTAAGTAATTTGAGCAGTTTCTTAAGTATTTTTCGGTCATTTGAAATTCCTGCGTTGAGAATTCTCTCTTTAGATCTGTACCCGATTTATTTAATTGGATTATTTGTTCTTTTGATGTCTAGTTTCTTGAGTTCTTTATATATTTTGGAGATTAGTCCTCTGTCAGATGTGGGGTTGGTAAAGATCCTTCCCTTCCTGTTCTGTGCGCTTTTGTTTTATTTTGTTGACCATGTCCTTTGCTTTAGAGAAGCTTTTCAGTTTCAGGGGTCTTATTTTTATAATTGTTGCTCTTATTGTCGGTGCTACTGGTGTAATATTTAGGAAATGGTTTCCTGTGCCTCACATTAAAGGCTACTTCCTACTTTCTCTTTATGAAGTTCAGTGTGGTTGGTTTTATGTGAAGATTTTGATCCATTTGGATTCGAATTTTTTTTTGCCCATGGTGATGGAAATGGATCTATTTGCATTCTTCTTTATGTCCTTACTACTTATGCCAGAACCACTTGTTGAAGATGCCTTCTTTTTTTCCATTTTATACTTTTAGCTTCTTTGTCAAAAATCAGGTGTTCATAGATGTGTGGGTTGACATCCAGGCAGTTGATTCTATTCTGTTCGTCCTCCTGTCTTTTTTTATGCCAGTACCACACTGTTTTCATTACTGTAGCTCTATATTAGACTTTGAAATCAGGGATGGAGATAACTCCAGAAGTTCCTTTATTTTACAGGATTATTTGGACTATCCTAGTTTTTTTTTCCCCCATGTGATGTTGAGTATTGTTCTTGGAGGTCTCTGAAGTATTTTGCTGGGATTTGGATGAGTACTGCATTGAATCTATAGATTGCTTTGGTAAGATTGCCATTTTTACTATGTTAATCCTATGTATCCAAGAGCACAGGAGATCTTTCCATTTTCTGATGTCTTCTTTGATTTCTATTTTCAGGAATCCAAAGTTCTTGTCATACAGGGTTTTCACTTTTTTGGTTAGAGTTACCTAAAGTTATTTTATGTTATTTGTAGCTATTGTAAAGAGTGATATTTCTCTGATTTCTTTTTCAACCCATTTATCAGCTGATAAACACTTTATCGAAGTAGCTGGATATAAAATTAACTTACAAAAGTCAGTAACCTCCCTATGTACAAATAAGTAACCAGTGAGTATCTGATTTGACTTAGACCCACTCCATGAGATGGAACCCATACTCAGCACTGCTTGGAAGGCAAAGAACCTACGACTAGATAGTCTAGAGATTTGAGAGAAAGCCAAATGCTTCTGGCTTATTACAACAAAGTAGCAATAAAATAACTCCTAATGGTATTCTGCTATACTTGTAGATCAGTGCCTTGCTCAGCCATCATCAGAGGAGCTGACTCCTACAGCAGATGAAAATTAGTACCGAGACCCAAAATCAGATACTATAAAGAGAGTGAGAGACTGTGAAACATTCAGCCCTAAAGGGACAGTCTCCAGCAAATCCCTCTTATCAGTGCCTAGGAAACCCAGTGGATGAAGAGGACAGAACCTAAGAGCCAGAAGGGATGGAAGATACCCAAGGGTGGCAGAGGACCTCTCAACAGGATTTGCACATAAAGACTCACAGCAAATGAAGCAGCGTTCACAAGATCTGCAGGGTTCTGTGCCAGATGGGGTGCCAGAGCTAAAAGAAGTGGACACATGAACCCAGTCCTAACCCAGAAACTTTCAATAACCACTTTCAAATGAAAATGCAATTTTCTTTAAGGGAAAAAATACAGTTTTTACTGGGGAAAAAACTTCTCTGAATGGTATTCAATAGATGATCTACAGAAAATGAACTCAATGGTATCTTTAAAAATTTTTGGTCTCATAATGTTATGTCAGGACTTTTTAAGATAATCTTATTATTTGTTTGTTTATTTATTTATTAAATCTACTTTTACCTACAGGTGTTATTAGCCACAAGTAAGTGAATACATACCTTATTTGTCTTTTCTGGTTCTGGGTTACCTTACTTGGTATGTTTTTAAATTTTTTTGATTGTTTGTTTTTCTAGTTCTATCCATTTATCTATAAATTTCAGGATGCCATTTTTTAAATGGCTAATTACTATTTCATTGAGCAAAGTTGGCGTATTTTCTTTATTCATTCTTCTTTGGAGGACATCTAGCTTGTTTTTAATTTCTGGCTATTATAAACAAACCAATAATTAATGTAGTTGAGCAAGCATTTCTGTAGTATGATAAAGCTTTCTTTGGGTACATATTGAAGAGTAGATCTTGAGGTAGATCAGTTTTCATCTTCCTGAGGAAGCATCACAATGATTTCCATAGTGTCCGCACAAGTGTGAACTCCCAGTAGCAATGACTGAGTGATCCTCTTGCTCCACATTCTCACTAGCAATGGCTTTCATTTGTTTTATTGATATTAGCCATTCGTGGTTCTAAGGTGAAATCTCAAAGTAATTTTGACTTGTATTTACCAAATGACTAAAGATTTTGAACATTTATTTATGTGTTTCTTACCCATTTGAGTTTCTTCTACTGAGAATTCTCAGTTTAGATCTGTTTCCCAGTCTATATTTGGATTGTTTATTTTAAAATAGGTTTTCTATATAATATATTCTAATTATGGATTTCCCTCTCTCAGCTTCTCCCAGTTAATCCTTACATTCCCTCCCATTCATATCCATACACTTTCTGTATCTCCATAGAAAGCAAGCATGTGTCTAAGGAAAAAGAATGAAATAAAATAAGATCAAACTAAAATCAAAGAAATCATAATAGAACAAAACAAACAGAAGAAAAAGAACTAAAGTAAAAGCACTGGAAATACATATAGATCTAGAAAAACCCATGTTTGCATAAACGGGAATCTCTCAAAAATTCAAAACTGGGAGCTGTAATATATATGAAAAGGACTTATAAAGTTAAGAAAAAAACGCCCTGACCTAACAATATTAGACAAATAACCACCCAAAATGCCATTGAGGTTTTTTTGTGTGTATGTTAGCCATACTGCTAGGCACAGGGCCCTAAGAGTGTTCTGCTTCCCCAGTGAGACACCCTTGAAAATAACTAGTTTTTCATTTGCAGGTGGAAATCAATTAGAGAGAGATTATGGGTTGGAGTCCATTTGTCTCATCTCTAGGACTCCATTTGGTGCAAACCTGTGCAGACATCATGAATCTGCCTCAGTCTCTCTTAGTTTATATGTCCCTGCTGTGTTTAGAAGGCCTTGATTCCTTAGTGTCCTCCATCCTTTCTGACTCTTCCATTCTTTCTGCCTTTTCTTACACTAAGTTCCCTGATCTCTGAGAGGAAAGATATTATGGAGACTTACCTTTTTTAGACATCCAAGAAGTATTGGTTTTGGATTCCATCTCATGGAGTGAAACCTAAATAAAATCATATAATGGTTGGTTATTGACAAACTTTGCACCACTATTTCACAAGTACATCTTGCTGAAGGTCAGTATTGTAGATTGAAGGGTAGCTAGGTTGGTGTTTACCTTTCTATAGACTGCGGAGTACTTTTCTGGATCAAAGACATTAACACATAAGGGTAAAGGGCCTATGTGGTGGTTTGAATAAGAATTGCCCTCATAGGCTCATATAATTAAATACTCCTTCATTAAGGAGTGGCTGATACTTGATAGGAAGTAGGAGATGTGGCCGTTTTGTAGGAAGCATGTTACTAGAGGTGGGAATTGTGGTTTCAAAATGGTCAAGCTAGACCCAGTGTCTCTCTCGTCCTGATGTCTGCCAAACCAGATGTAGAACTCTCAGGTACCTCTTCAACATCATCTCTGCCTGTGTGGTGCCATGCTTCCCAACATAGTGAAATTGACTAAACTTCTGAACAATCAGGAAGTTCTGATTAAATGTTTTCCTTATAATAGTTGCCTTAGTCATGGTGTCTCTTCACAGAATGTTTACCAGGCATAGAGGTATGGGTTTGACTACCTGCGCATGCTTTTTGTTCAAAGAATGTAAACTTGGGGACTGTTTAGGAGTAGAGAAAACTGTCGTACTGAGAGCAATGTGGCATGAATGTTTTTGGTTTTGGTGCATTGTGGTTTTTGAGATTTTTCATCCTCCTTGATGTTATAACTGATCTCCCTTTTGGGGGCTGATGAGGTGGCTCTGAGCTTTAGTATGATTCAGGCTCCTCATCCTTGGAATGACTCAAAGCCATCTCCAAGGACATCTCCAAGGGATCAAACATCTTCACCTAACCTCTTTAGGTATGCACACATACAAGGCATGCTCTCTCTCTCTCTCTCTCTCTCTCTCTCTCTCTCTCTCTCTCTCTCTCTCTCTCACACACACACACACACACACACACACAATAAAAATAAAAACTAAAGAGGCTAATAATATGTCTCTGTTTAAAAACACTTGCCAGTAAACGTTGCGACCTGAGGTAGATCATTGAAATACACATTGTATGAAGGAGAGAATTGACTCCTTTATGTAGCACTAATTCTAATAGGTCTTAATAATAAAAACCGGACTGTTTTAATTACTCTATACTCTATAGTACAGTTTGAAGTCAGGGTCAGTGATGCCTCCAGAAGTTCCTTTATTATATTGTACAGGATTGCTTTGGCTACCGTCTTTGCAATGAACATTTGCTAGAAAAGCTGATTGGACTAAAGGGTTTTCTATGTGACATACCACTCCCAATGCCACAGGGACAAATGAAGAGGTATGGAAGAACTGAGGAGGTTTTTCTTCTTGTTGTTGCTGCTGTTGTTGTTTGTTTTGTTTTGTCCTTGTTTTTGTTTGCTTATTTGCTTGTTTTGTTTTGTTTTGATTTTCTTTTTAATTTTCTTTTGGGGGTTACTGCACGGGTGAGGGGAGGATATGGGGGATCGGGAGGCAAGCAGAATTAGGGTGCATGTCATGAAATTCCCCCCCCAAAAAAAACAATAAAGAAATTACGTTTTAAAAAAGAAAGAAAGGGAAGAAATAAAACTAGACAAGCAAACAAAAGCAAATAAGATTTTTGAGGAAGTAGAGAAAAATATAATATGAGCAAGAGGTATTTGAAACAAATCTCCAAAAATCCAGCCAGGAACCTGGAGCATAGTGGTGTTTGTTGTTGTTATTTTCCACCCCACCCCAGCCCCTGCTGGCACGGGTGGGTTGGCTTTAAGGGTAACAAGTCCTAGCACTACCATACCAAACCGATGCTTCCCTATTAGGAGGCGACTGTATATGAAGTTTTCCAAGTACAAATAGTCATCCACTTGGTACAACTTTAGAAGAAGGCATATAAAACTTGGGAGAAAAATAGGAGAGATTGGTTTGAGAAGCACCACACCATGGAAATAACATAGAATCTACGGTAACTTTCAGCAGACAGTATGTGTTGTTGAACAGTCACTAAAGAATCAAGACTGAGGATGGCTTGAGCTCCATCCAAACTCTCACTGGTACCATCCTGAAGGAGGTGCAATTTGGAGTCTTCATGGTGGTGTATATGGAAGCCTATTGTAAATGTTCACACCTACAAAGTCTTATTTAAGCACTTGCATGAGCACCTGAGGTTCCAGCAACAGTCCTACTGTGACCTTCCTATGGCATCATACTTTAATGATGTCACCAACATGATTGATAGCATGTTTAAAATGATAAATATTTTTTTTATTTTTAGATTTTATTTCATTGCTTAAATTTATTCATTACTGGGAGATTTCTGCATGATAGATATCATTTGTATGTCATGAGTATTTTTACTGGAAAGACTGTGATCACATGGGCTTTGTTGGGATTTCAGTTAATAAAGAAGCAAACATACTAAATTTATGAAAAATTTTCTTGATGTATTGTAGTTAATGGCAGTCATTTTCAATGTTAAAAATAGTTATCATTGGCAGACAAAAGATAATCCTCCAAAGTTAAAATTGATTAAAACTTACTTAATCAATCAATTTTAACTTTGGAGGATTATCTTTTGTCTGCCAATGATAACTATTTTTAACATTGAAAATGACTGCCATTACGTATAATAAATACTTGTTTTGAATATAAATTTGTCTTTAAAATCAGTCAAAGATAATTTTTTATTGGAAGATGTTTTAGTCACATCATATTTTGCAAAACCACCTTAGGTCCTACCATTTATGGTTACAAACATAGGACCTTGGGGTTCACTACTCCTTTTACCTCATGCTTAATGGATGTGGTTAGCCTTCCAGTTAGATGGATCATTCTTTTAAGATATGACTAAGGTTTCTGCTTGCAAGTACTGCTATCTATCCTTTAAGATTAACCATGTACCTGCTCTCACCTTAGGATTTTTACTTTTTGTTTTGTTTTTTGATTTTTGTTTTTTGAAGACAGGCTTTATAGCTTTAGAGCATGTTCTGAAACTAGCTCTTATAGACGAGGCTGGCTTTGAACTCACAGAAATCTGCCTGCCTCTGCCTCTCAAGTGCTAGGATTAAAGGTATATGTCACCACCGCCCAGCTTCATCTTTGTAATTTTTTCATCTTTGTAAATGTTTCATAAATATATACATATATGTATTCTCTCTCTCTCTCACACACACACACACACACAGACACAGACACACACACACACCATTTTGCATTTTGGCATGTAAACTAAAGACATGAAGTAGAAATGACCCTTCTGATTATTACTATAACTAGTTAGGCAAGCCTCCTTCTCCCCAAATTTTAAACTATGTAAATTTAGAAATTCAGATTCTCAGAGGATAGATGCTTTCTCAAAGTCAAGTGCAGATGCTTGACATGGGTGGAGTCAGTCAGGGAGGAAGTTATAAAGGACTGTCCAAAGTTTCTTCAGTATAGTGATAATAACAACCATAAAGGTCCCCTTAGCAACTGTCTTAATTTGCTTTCTACTGCTGTGACAACAAATACGACTTAATTCAACTTGGGAAAGAAAGTGTTTATTTGGCTTGCATATCCACATCATAGTCCATCATTGAGGTAAGGCAGGGTGGGAACTTAAGCAGGAACCCTGAGGCACAAGCCAAAGCAGAGGCCATGGAGGAATGCCGGTAGGCTTGCACCTCATGGCTTGCTCAGTTTGTTTTCTTTTACAGTTCAGTACCATCTGACCAGGATGGTGCATCCACAATAGGCTAGGTCTCTCTATATTAATCATTAATCAAGATAATACCTCAATGGAGATGTTTCCTTTATTGAGTTTCTTCTTACCTGGTAACTCTTGCTTATGTCACATTGCCAAAAATCTAAGCAGGACACCAATGCAAGAATTAATTCATAAAGGAGGACAGCAAGAGTTATGGGAAAGCTGCACAGGGATAGGATAAACTTATTACACCAAAAATGTAATCCCAGGAAAGGGTGAACAGCATATTGATAACCTGCTGTTCTTCGCAGACTTAGGTTTTAGAACTGATTTATTCATTCCCTTGCCTAGCATAAGTCTAGGGTGCTAGCCCAATGCCCACAGGTGCTCCTCTCTCTGGCACTTACCCTCAACTGAAAGGACATGCACCCCATAAAAGTCAGACTTTCTGTGGTAGCCTTTCTTATCTGAACACTCCAAACAGGGCTCCAAAGTCTCTACAACCTTGTGTCCTTTTGAAACTTGAAGGGGAGATTCTTGCACCAGAGCTCCCCAAGGGTTTGGCTGACATCTCTGTGATAAATGAAGCACAGCATAGCTTTCCCTCATTTCCTCACAGGCATTGTTCCTAACTGCAACTCCCAATAAACCTCTTTCATTCAGATCTTTATCAGTTTCTAATAAATTTTGACTAACATCATCTGGCTTAGTTAGCAATTTATTTGAAGCTGTGTCATGGAAGGGTGAAAAATACACAGAACAGGAAACAAGAACAGGACATCCTCATGAGGGTTCCTTTGCTTGTTCCTTCAAACATTTTATGTAAGACATGTGCTCAGAGAGTACCCGAGTGTGTATGTGTATGTCTGTTTATTATATTATGTACACACATTTCTCTTAATAAAACATATTTTATTAGGATGAAACATTTTACCATGCTTTTATCTTTCTGCATCCTAGGGATAAGTATAATATTCTTTTCTTAATAGTATGAGCTTTCTGAATATATAAAGTACAGAGGGGAGACCATATGAACCAAAAGGACAGCTATGTAAATGTGTGTACTACATATGAAAAGATGAAAACATTATTTGTGAGTATATATATATAAGTGTCAATGTGTGTGTATACACATATGAGTACAGTGCCCATGGAGACCAGAAGTAGGTGTGGGATTTCTGGAACTGGAGATTACAGGTGGTTATTATCTACATGTTGTGGGTACTGGAAACCAAACTCAAACCTAAATGATAACAAAAAGTACTCTTCAGGACTGAACCATCTCTAAGCCCTACAAATGTATGTTTTTAATTCATATCAGTTGCTGTGGGATAATGCTCTTGTACACTGTACAAATTTGTTACTTACATCGTTTAATAAAATGCTGATTGGCCAGTGGTCGGGCAGAAAATATATGGGCAGGGAAAGTAGACTAGGAGAATTCTGAGAAAAGGAGAGATGCAGACACCAGTCAGACACAGAGGAAGCAAGATTAGATAGACTCACTGAAAAAAGGTATCAAGTCACATGGCTAAATATCGACAAGAATTATGGATTAATTTAAGTTGTAAGAGCTAGTTAATAATAACAATGAGCTAATAGGCCAAATAGTTTGTAATTAATATAAGCCTTTTTGTGTTTACTTGGGATTGAACAACTGCAGGATTAGGAAGGACAGAAACTTCTGTCTACAATTAGTTATTTTTATTTTTATTTTTCTATTTTATGTAAACCCATCACTGGCCAATTTAAACATCCATCAAATTTGAGTAGACAAACTTTAGCTTGGAATTAGTTACTCTAACTGGTTAAATGAGATCAGAATTGAGTTCAAGGATCAAATCATTAGTGAAGTTCATGAACTAATTACCAAATGATTCGGGCTATACATGTAGACTACTATTCTTTGACTTTGAAATGCAACTGTTTGACTAGTAGGCCCCATCTCAAGGATCTATTAGGGGAGACTATGGAATTTTGGAATAGGATTCCTGGTTGCTGGCTATAAAAAAGTGGCTTTGAATGTTACATTTCTCTCCAGTTCTCTCTAGTTGTCCTTGGATCTGCCAAGATATGATGTCATGCCACAGGTTCCTGCCTTTATGAACTAAAATTCCCTAGAAAGAGAAACAAAAACAAAATCTTCTTCCTTGAAGTTTTTTCTTCGATGCATTTATTCACAGCAATGAAAAAGATGCTGGCCCTGTTTCTACAGTGTAGATTGTCCTCAGATGACACTATCTGTGTTGATGAATACACTGTTGGACATTCGATAGACTTCTGGTGACTAGCTGGTGGCTCAATTTGTCCCAAACTTAAGTAAGTAATCTAGTCAGAAGCAACAAAAAGGGAAATGAAATGCCATCATGTTGAGCTCTTCAGTTATCCAAGCACAGTCGACTCGTCCTCAGTTATAGCAATGATATGTCATAGAACAAACACAAAACAAAAACACAAAACAAAAACATAGAACAAAGCACAGTTTTCTCTCTGAGGACATCTAGAAGCTTTTCAGAGGGAGATCTTTGTCTTCCCACTGGATGTCAACCCAGGACTGTAAGAAAAAAAAACCTCAAACCTTAACATCTCCCATCTCCATTTAAAATCATCGATCTGCATACTCCTAAAAGTTCTTCGTACTTTGTTGATGCAAAGAATACTTACTGCAATTATTCTTTGCTCTTTTCAAATTAAAGGAAACTGAGAAGCTAAGACATTAAGAAACTGTGTCTGGGTGACTAGTTTGAGTCTACATCTTGGATATTGTGATTACTGAAACAGTAAATATTCAGGAAGCAAAGGAAATTTGTCAAAGAACCAAAATAAGTCTTTCATGTTTTGAAAATATTCAAAGTTAAGCAAGTTCTCAATAAATCCTACTTCTTGTGACATTCAGACGTCATAATTTTCACTAGCTCATTGTTGCTCATGGAAAACTTCATATCATGAGGAACTGTTACATGGAAAATCTACTAAAAACACCCAGCCTACTTTCAACCACTTTTATAATGCTCCCCTGAAATCTCTTTCATTTTCTTCAGTTGTGAAATCAGAACAGAAATGAGTACATTGTGGTTTTTTCCTATTAAGTGTCAGTAGTTATTAAAGTATAAATTAAACTTAGTTTACCAGTTATCCTTAGAGTCCTGTCTTCTGCTGTACTGAGTCTGACCCCAGGTTACTTTTCTACTTTAACCTTATAGAATCTCAGACCCAAACTCCTCCCTATCCCTCCTTTGTAAGCTAATGTGCTGAATAGGGTGGCATTAAGATGGTATACCAGTTCCCCCACTCACCTGCCTTTTTCCTTTCACTTAAGAGCCCTATTTGTCCATGTGCTACCCTTTGCCCACACAGTATTCCAGGAGTGATGAGGTCTGTTATTTACTGAATAAACTAATTCATTAATCTATCTACTTGCCCGCCTTACTAACCTATAAACCCCTTATCATACTGTGAAGGATTACAAACAAAATAAAAAGCTCAGAATGAGAAAAAAAAACATTAAACAGACATTATAGGAATGTCTGAACAGTGAATAAAAGCTACAAGAAGTGTTTCTTGCAAATTTACATCTTTAAGAGGATTACCCCTGGAGAGCTGCTGGCCACTTTTTCCAGAGTAAGCAGTTGTGGGGCAGTTTGTGCTCACCTTTTAGCCTCTGGTTTTATTAAGAGCTCAGCACCTTGGGGGGAAGACTGGCTTGGGTGATTGGCACCTGACTAAGAAGGGATTTATTACAGTGGGAAGGGAGGAGACATGGACAACCTTGATGATGTAGCCTAGTACACCATCAAACATTTGCAAAATGCTTTTGAGAAACTGCTGTTCTGTGGAATTTATTAAAATAAATAGAATTTTTTAAAAAGATTTATTTATTTGTTATATATACAGCATGTTTGCCTGCACATGAGAAGAGGGCACAATATCTCATTACAGATGGTTGTGAAGCGCCATGTGGTTGCTGGGAATTGAACTCAGGACCTCCAGAAAAGCAGTCATTGCTCTTAACCTCTGAGCCATCCCTGTACCTCCAAATAAATAGAGTTTTACATATTACACATATGAAAATAATTTAAGGATGGACTTTTGATGAGCATTGGCACTATATGTGTATTTGGTATAAACCTCAGTGAAGCCAGATACTCCATGGTTTCACAATCTAAAAGTGTCTTCATGTTGTTATTAGGCACGAAGTTGACCTCAGTCCAAACTCATCCAAACACTGATATTATTTTCCTTGCCATAGATTAGTTTTGCCTTCCAATATCTTAACATTATTGGAGTCATTGTGAAAGGATTCTTTATACCTGGCTATTTTCTCTAGCATATTTTGACAGCCATCTTTGTAATTCCATACATCACCACTTCACAATGTTTAACCATTTTTGTTATTAATTAGATTTATTATTTTGCAATTTCAAACATGCATATAATGCATTATGATTACTCCCACCTTTGGTATTCTTTTATCTCCCTCCCACCCCATCAACCTCTTTCTCTACAAGTCCTCTTCCTACAGTCATATCTTTTTTGTTTTGTGCCTGACTGATGCTAATCAGTATATATACATTGCCAAGGGTATGAAATTATCTATGACAGTCTGGTGATTTTATCAATGGGTATGTTACTAAAGGCAAATACTCCTCCTACTCCAGCATCGCCACTAGAAAATAGGTTCCTAGAGGGACTGGTGGGGGTACCTAAGACCCTCCTTCATTCAAGACTGACTGGTCAAAGGTGCAGTCTAATACAGGCCCAGTGTAGGAAACCACAGTTGCTGTGAGTCCATGATTTCAAAGGCTGTGTGTTGCCTCAAAGTTATAATTTCCCATCCCTTTTCTCTGTAGGACCCAGCCATGACAAGCTTAATAGGAAGAGACCATCCATAGGAAGTTCTTAACTTCCAGACATTATCACCTGCCAGTGTAGGACCCAGCCATGACAAGCTCAATAGAGGCCTGGGTTTCAATACTTTTCCCTAAGGCAATACCTGATTGCAGGAAAGACCATAAACTGAGACTATGCAGGCACCACCCAAGAACAGATCATCAAAAAAAAAAAAATAATAATCCTAACGTTCCAACCATTATAGATAGGATCATCTGCCAGCACACATTCACCAAGATACCCCTAGACAAATGTCAGCCAATCAGAAGTACTGATTGGAAATCCCTCATCCCATAACTTTATTACTATAAAAACCCAACTCTAACTGAGCTTGTAGTGCTCCTATCATTCCAATAGAATGGGGTTATTTCAATTGTTTTCGTATCTGTTGAGGTTTGCTTTGTTACTATGTGGTAAATTTTTGAGAAGGTTCTAAGAGATGCTTAGAAGAATGTATATTTTTTATGTTTGAATGAAATAAAGACATTACTAAGAAAGAAAATTACAAACCAATCTCACTCATGAATATTGATGCAAAACTACTCAATAAAATACAGGCAAATTGAATCCAAGAACACATCAGAAAAATCATTCACCATGATCAAGTCAGCTTCAGCCCAGAGATGCAGAGATGGTTCAACATACAAAAATCTGTCAGTGTCATCCATCATATTAAAAAAAAAAAACTGAAAAATGAAAACCACATAATCATCTCATTAGATTTTGAAAAACCCTTCTATAAAATACAACATAAGGGTCTTGGGGGAGATCAAAAGGAACATACCTAAACATAATAAAGGCAATATACAGCAAGCTAACAGCCAACATCAAACTAAATGGAGAGAAACTCATAGTGATCCCACTGAAATCAGGAATGAGACAAGGCTGTTCACTTAGTCAATATCTATTTAATATAGTACTTGAGGTTCTAGCTAGAGCAATAAGACAACAAAGGGTGATCAAGTGGATACAAATCAGAAAATTAGAAGTCAAACTCTCACTATTTGCTGATGATAAGATAGTTTACATAAGCTACCCCCAAAATTCTACCAAGGAACCTCTGCAACTCATAAACACTTTCAGTAATGTAGTGGGATAAAAGATTAACTAAAAAAAATCAGTAGCCTTCCTGTACACAGATGATAAATGGGCAGAGAAAGAAATCAGAAAAATATCACCCTTCATAATAGCCAAAAATAACATAAAATATCTCAGAGTAGTAACATGAAAGGGGCCTGCTTGTTGGGCATTTCTGTCCTGCCCAGTTCCCACAGCTGTTTAGCCCCAAAGAAAATCACACAGAGATCTATAAGTTATAAAGCTGATTGGTCCATTAGGTCAGGCTACTTATTAGCTCTTGTAGCTTATCTTAACCCATGATTCTGGTCTATGTTAGCCATGTGGCTCAGTACCCTTTTCAGTGGGTCAGATCACATCCTGCTGCTTTGGTGGTCTGGGTAGGAGTGGGAGGAATCAACTTCCTCCTTCCCAGAATTCTCCTGTTCTCCTTGCGTCGTTTCTACTTCCTGTTTGGCTTTCCCACCTATATTTCTGGCCTGGCCAATCAGCATTTATTTAAAACATGATTGACAGAATACAGACAATTCTCCCACACCAAGAGTTACCCTAACCAAGCAAGTAGAAGACCTGTATAACAAGAACTTTAAATCTTTGAAGAAAGAATTTGAAGAGAACACTAGAAAATGGAAAGATCTCCCATGGTTTTGGGTAGGTAGAATTAACATAGTAAAAATGGCAATCTACCAAAGGCAATCTACACATTTAATGCAATACCCATCAAAATTCTTTACACATCTCAAAAGAATACTATTTAACTTCATATGGAAAAACAAAACCCAGGATAGCCAAAACAATCCTGTACGATAAAGGAACTTCTAGAGGTATCACAATCCCTGACTTCAAACTCTACTACAGAATTACAGTACTGAAAATAGACTGGTATTGGCATAAAAACAGATAGAAGGACCAATGGAACTGAATCAAAGACTCAGATATGAATCCACACACCTACAAACACCTGATTTTTGACAAAGAAGCAAAAAAATATAAAATGGAAAAAAAGAAAGCATGTTCAACAAATGGGGCTGACATAACTGGATATCAACATGTAGAAGAATGAAAGTAGATACATATCTATCACCATGCATAAAACTCAACAAATGGATCAAAGTCCTCAAAGTAAAACCAACCATACTGAACTTCATAGAAGAGAAAGTAGGAAGTATACTTGAATGTATTGGCACAGAGAGCACTTTCTTAATGTAACCTTAGTAGCACAGACACTGAGAGAAACAATTAACAAAGGGAACCTCCTGAAACTGCAAAGCTTCTATAAAGCAAAGGACATGGTCAACAAGACAAAAATTGCAGCCTACAGAATGAAAAAAAAATCTTTACTAACCCCACATCAGACATATGGCTGATTGCCAAAGTAAAAAAAGAACACAAGAAATTGATCATCAAAAGAACAAATAATCCAATAAAAATGGGGTATAGACCTAAAGAGAGAACTCTCAACAGAGGAATCTAACATGGCTGAAAGACACTTAAGGAAATGCTCAACATCCTTAGACATCAGAGAAATATAAATCAAAACAACACTGAGATTCCATCTTAAACCTGTAAGAATGGCCAAGATCAAAAGCAACAATGACAACTTATTCTGGAGAGAATGTAGGATAAAGGGAACACTCCTCCGTTGCTGCTGGGAGTGCAAACTGGTGCAGCTCCTTTGAATATCAGTATGTCAATGTCTCAGAAAATTAGGAAACAACCTTCCTCAAGACCCTTTTGGGTATATATCCAAAAGATACACAATCATACCACAAGGACATGTGCTCAACTATGTTCATAGCAGCATTGTTTGTCATAGCCTGAACCTAGAAACAACCCAAATGCTTCTCGACCAAAAAATGGATAAGGAAAATATGGTATATTTAACCAATGGAGTACTAAAGAGAAGAAAAAAATGACATCTTGAAATTGTAGGCAAATGGATGGATCTATCAAACATCATATTGAGTGAAGTAACCCATACCCAGAAAGACAAATATCATATGTACTCCCTCATAAGAAGCTTTTAGGCATAAAGCAGAAAAAAACAGTCTAGAATCCACAATCCCAGAACCTAGACAAGAATTAGGATCCTAAGAGAGACATATATGGACCTATCTACATGGGAAGTAGAAAAGACAAGATCTCCCAAGTCAATTAGGAGCTTGGGACCATGGGAGAGGGGAGAAGGGAAGGACAGAGAAAGGGAGGGGAGCAGAAAAAAAATGTATAGCTCAATAAAATAAATATAAAAAATTTAGAAAAGAGAGAATGGAGTGGGGTTGAGGAGAGTATATATAATATATTGAACATACTTTAATTATTTATATTAAAGTGACCTAAGTAACTTCATAATGAAACACTAAAATGTTTTTAAAGTTGAATAAATAACCATTTGAAAAGTATAAATATTGAAATAATACCTTTCACATCCTACTTTTTGACCTTCATTGTTTCTCTATTTACTCTGTATTCAAATATTCTTCCCAGATAGAGTAGATTAGATCAGAAGATTCAGGAACCTAATGAAACATTTATGGCTAAATGAACTCATAAAATAGATTAGACAAGGGATGCTCAGTTACTAAAATCACAAGGGCATCTCTGATATTATATAAATGTTAAAAAAATATATGCTGAGGAAGAATCAACCCTTCGATGGAGTTGCCTACAATTTGGCCATAGAGGTTCAAGTTACAGAAATACATGTTCACTGTAAATCATTTACACATGTTACCATATCTACATTCTCTCTTTTTCTTTTCAGAGTAGATTCAATAATTTACCCTTTTATCCTATCATATATATATATATGTATATATATGATATACATATATATATATATGATAAAGCAAGAACTTGAATCAAATGTACTTTGTTTGTATTTGTTCCTGATCAGTATCTAAAACAATTTGTAACCAACACACTAAACAAAGACAAACATCCATAATTTGTTTTTTGGGGGGAATGTGGTTTCTAGGCTTCTTTCTGCTGATTGGGGGAACTTATAATCTTAAGAGTACCCAAAGAAAATTTATGATTATGGCCAAGTCCTGATGGGAGTATTCTTTGGGGCTTGATCATCTCAGTCAGCAGCATTGAAGCTGTTCTGGATGTAGAACTCAGAAGAAACTGCAATAGAGGTGCTCTAAAACATTAGATCATCATGGCCAACCTCTCCTATCAGGGAATATTTCTTAATCATATCTTATTTTTTTAACACTGAATGAATCCACAGCCTCTCACTTGCTTTAGAAACAAAAGCAAAACCTCTTCTCCAAACTAACATATCTTTTGGCTTAAATTTCCAACATATATAGGTTGGATTAGAGCAGCAGCATTTATAATCAAATGTCTTTTAGCAGCTGTTGCTCCTTCCTCAGGAGTCAAACAATTCAAGGAAACACAATAGCAATATAGTATCCAGATTCTCTGTGTATTTCCATCTTTACATAGAAGCTAAGTGAGGAAAGATGAGAGCTGGAAGCAATAGTTTTTCTCCCAAACTCAGGTAGCTAGGTTTGGGTCTAGCTGTAGTCAGTGCCAGTGGCTAAAAAGCCTCAGGCAAATGGCTTTTATTTTATTATTTTTTTTTTTTGTAAATTTGTGTCCCAAAAGCTGGACGTCAATTGATGCATGATTAATAAAAACTCAGAGAGAAATTGGGGCTCAACATGAAGATCTGAAAAGCAAAGCAGACAGTTACTGGCTCTTATCTTGACCTCAGTCCAAAATGGTGATCCTGCCTCAAGGAATCTCAGAATGAGTTGCAAACTGAAGTTCTTGAACCACTTAAATCTAATTTTTATTCAGGATGATAGATACAGGTCTAATTTAATTCTTCTGAATGTGAAGATACAATTTTCCCAGTACCATCTGCTGAAGATGCTGTCTTTTATTC
>NW_026067992.1:2950986-2963486 GCF_014885135.2 Alexandromys fortis
GAGAGAGAGAGAGAGAGAGACTCAACAAATATCAGATAGTTATAATTATGAGTACTCAAGTTTGGGCCTTATAATTTATTTCATTAGTCTACATGTATATTTTGTGTTGGTAATACAATAGTAGTTTTATTACAATAGTTCTAAAATATATATTGAAGTCTTGAATAGCAAACCTGTAAGTATCATTCTTTTTGTTCAGTATTGCTTTGGCTATCCAGTGTCTTTTCTCATTCCATGTGAATTATAGAATATATTTTCTTTTTCTGTATATATTTTTGTTTTGATTACACTGAATCTGTAGATTACTTATAGTAGGATGGTCTTTTTCTATAGTATTATGTCTATGAATCTATGATCATGACATGTTTTTCTGTTTCCTCATATCTTTTCAAAGCTCTTTCTTCAAAGATTTGAAATTTTCATTGGAGAGGTTTTACACTTCCTCTGAAAGACCCCAGCTTAGCTGCTGTAATGCCATTTTGCAAGGCTTTAAAACAAACAAGTAAAGTTCAGGGTAAGGTCAGTACTCCTAGGCTGCCAAACAGGATATCTGCGGTCATATATCTGGCCTAGGAGGGGAACGAAGAGTTCTGGAGAAGACGGCATATGCCCTAGATAGAGCCTAGTCAGCTGTTATCAGACTTTTGTGTCCCCAGCCAAGAGCCAGGGGATTTGTCCTCAAGTAAACCCCTCACCGCATTTGAAAGTACCAATGGGATCCCTGTAACCATGCACCTGCTTCTGTATGCCTGCTTCTGCTGACTGTTTCCATATAAAAGACCCCTTGCCTAGCCTGAGGGCGTGCAAGTCTCCTGAATAGACTCTGCTGCCCTCAGGTACCTGTACTCTCAATAAAGAAACCTCTTGCCGATTGCAGCCAGTGGTCTGTCTCATACTGTTCCTTGGGACTAGGGGTCTCCTCCTGAGGGAAGGTCCTCCCTGAGGGTCTTTCACCTCAATTAAGTTTACTCCAGGATATTATAGTATTTGATGCTATTGTAGATGGAAGTGTGCCTATGATCTCTTTCTCAATGTGTTTGTTGCTGATACATAAAAAGGCTACTGATTTCTATAGGTTTATTTGTACCTTACTACCTTGCAGGAATTGTTGTTTCTATAAGTTTTCTTATTGTATTTTATGTATAATATCATATTTACAGATATAGGTAAGCTGACTTCTTCATTTACAATTTATTTTCCTTTAAGTTCCTTCTTTTGCCTTAGTACTCCAACCATTGTTTCTAGCACTATATTGAAACATGAGCACAGTGGGTTGTCCTGTCTCCTTCTTAATTTTAATGGAATTGCTTCAAGATTTTTTTTTTCATTTGGGGTAATGTTTGCTGTGGTTTTGTCATATATTATTATTATGCTAAGGTATGTTCCCTTCAGTCCTACTCTCTCTAAGAACTTTTACTATGAAAATATGTTTGAGTTGGTCAAAGGCATCTTTTGCACACATTAAGATGACTGTGTAATTTTAATTTTTACCTATTTATATAATTTATTATATCTATTGACTTATATATGTCGAACCAACTTTGCAGTTCCTGAGGAAACCCAGCTTGATTGTTCTTGTTTGAGTTCTTGATATGTGATCATATTCAGTTTGATTCCTATTTTTTTAGATTGTTTTATCTGTGTTTATCATAGTCTGTAGTGTTTTTTCCTTTTTGTGCTCTCTCTCTCTCTCATATGTTTGTATGCATGTGTGTGTATGTATGTTTGCCTGATTTTGGTATGAGGGTAATAGTGGTATCATAGAATGAGTTCTGGATGATTTTTCTGTTTCTTTTCTTTTTCAAAATAATTTATTTGACTTTATTTTATATTCATTGGTGTTTTACTTGCATGTATGTCTGTGTGAGGGTGTCAGGTACCTGAAACTAGAGTTACAGACAGCTATGAACTGCTATGTAAGTGTGGGAATTGAACCCAGTTCCTCGGGTCAGTACGCTTAACTATATAGTCATAAATCCAGCCTTCTTGTTTGTTTCTGGAAGTGTGCAGTGATTTGAATAGGAATGACTTCCATAGACTCATGTGTTTGAATGCTTGCTTCATAGGGAATGGCACTTTCAGGAGGCCTTGTTGGAGTAGGTGTGGCCTTGTTAGAGGAAGTATGTCAATGTGGAGCTGGACATTGAGGTCTTACATGCTCAAGGTATGCCTAGTTGGGCAGTCTCCTGCTGTCTGTGGATCAAGATGTAGAACTTTTAGCTACCTTTCCATGTGCATTCTTCCACATTTTATAGACTGAATCTCTAAAATTGTAAGCCAGTCCTAATTAAATGTTTCCTTTATAAGAGTTATCATGGTCATGATGTCTCTTCACAGCAATAAAACCCCAGCAGTGAAACATTACAGCAGCCACCAAAGAAATTCAAAAACTGTAAGTAAATATTTTAAAATCCCATGCTCCACTAAATTAGAAAATTTAAAATAAATAGGTGGGTTTCTAGTTTCATCTAAACCACCAAATTTGAACCAAGAAGTGATAACATCTTGAACAGACTCATAACAAATAAAGAGAAAAGTCAGGGTAAAATGTCTTCTGGTCAAAAGAAAATAAAGTCACACTCCCAGAAGGATTCACAGCAGAATTTTGCTTTCAACCAATGGAAGAACAGTTCCCAAACTCCTACAAGGCTTGTGTCTCTCTAACACACAAACCAGTAAGCACACCTCAAGGAAAGGAAACTACAGGCTAGTCTTTCTCATAAGTATAGATACAAAAATCTTCAATAAAGGCCTTGCAGGCTGAATCCTGGCTTTTATGAAAAGGATCACCCATCCTGTCCAAGTTGGTTCTGTCTTAGAGACTCAGTAACTTTAGAATTTCTGTCAGTAAGCGTAATAAATTGCATGAATGGACTGAAACCATTGTTGCTTTTAAATTTTAATGACAACCTTGCTCTTTGTCTATTTATGTTGAGGCTCTGGCTTTTGGTTAGGTTTAGAAACTCCTTCTGTCTCTGTCTCTGCAGAGACCCACATTGGAGCACCGGACTGAAATCTCAAGGTCCAAATCAGGAGCAGAAGGAGAGCGAACATGAGCAAGGAACTCAGGACCGCGAGGGGTGCACCCACACACTGAGACAATGGAGATGCTCTATCGGGAACTCACCAAGGCCAGCTGACCTGGGTCTGAAAAAGCCTGGGTTAAAACCGGTCTCACTGAACATAGCGGACAATGAGGACTACTGAGACATCAAGAACAATGGCAATGGGTCTTTGATCCTACTGCATGTAGTGGCTTTGTGGGAGCCTAGGCAGTTTGGATGCTCACCTTACGAGACCTGGATGGAGGAGGGTTTTCCTCGGACTTCCCACGGGACGGAGAGCCCTGATTGCTCTTTGGGCTGAAGAGGGAGGGGGAACGGATTGGGGGAGGGGGAGGGAAAGGGGAGGCGGAGGTGGAGAAGAGACTGAAATATTTAATAAATAAATAAATAAAGAAAGAAAGAAAAAAAAAAAAAAAAAAAAAAAAAAAAAAAGAAACTCCTTCTGTGGCGCGCAAGGATAATGGGTTTCTTACCAGTCTGGGGTTATGGTCTTCCTACCTACCACCTTCTTATAATTTTTCTTCAGTTGTTTTTTGCAACACTCAAAAGATTTATAATTATTCTTATTGTGAAAGAGCAAGAGAAATGTGTACAGCCATAAACTGTAGATTATTTTTAGATGTGTAGAATAAATCAGTATTGAATCAAATAAATTTTAGCCATAGTCACTGTCTGTAAAATTGTCCATTATCACGTCTACCGTACACTAACCGTACATGTGTTTTAATGATCTAAGCAAATGCAATAACTTGGGTGTGACCACAAAGATCTTGATCCACATTGTTCCCATTTAGCCCTCCAACAATTAAAGGTTCTTATTTTTATAAATAATACCCAATTCTAGCAGATAGGAGTATACAAAGTCAATTAAGATGTGCTCCATTACATTTTAATTACAAATCTGCTAGTAATGACCAGAACTAACTGCAGAGTACAGTCTCACAAACAAAAGGATAGCTAAATCTGATTACATATCAGTTTTTAAAAATTCCATATACCTGGGAAGAAATATTCTTTTAGAGATGCACATGCCACATATATATGCACATAAGTATTTGTAATTGGAAATACACCACACCACACATAATCTGTGTGAAACAAATAAATTTATAGTGTTTGATAATAAAATATTTGGCAATGGAAATCAATGATAAATTTACATTAATGTTAATTCTACAAAGTGTTAACAGCTAGCTTAAATAAACTATGAAAAATAATTTAAAATAGTTTTATAGGTCATAATTTGATGTAAAAGTCATTAAAGGGAATAAGCTATTTTTGTAATATTTCAAATCATGTGTTTATATTTTATAGTCCTCTGGTCTTGGGGATTCTAAATCAAAAGGTAATCAGTGTTTGATGAAGGCAACATAACTATTAAGTAATTTAATCATTTATACCATTTCTAACCTTAACACGCACAACAAAAAGCTAAAATATTTATTATTGTTGTTTATAGAAAATTATATTATCAACAGATTGAGCAAGTCATACTTCTAGACAAAAAAAGAAAAGAGAATACAACATTCTACGGTTGCTATTAAGTCTCAAGGCAGTTATTTTATTTCAATTATTATATTAATAAGAACAAACTACAAGGTTACTATTAGGACAGAAGTCAAAGTGGGCTGAATATTCAGTTAAAGCTAAACACATGAGATGTTACCATTTTCATGAATGAAATAATCCATTTGGAGATTCAGAATAAAGAATCCCTATAGAACTTTTTTTTTATTTTGAAGATTGCTATCTAATACCAATATTTTGAATCTTCTCAGTGATGTCATTTGGTTATGCTCTGCTACAGAACGAAGAAAAAAAAAAGACTTTCTCAGAGTCGCAATTGCTTCAGATTATAAGATCCATATACGATGTTTCCAGGTCAGCACAGTTTCTTAGAACTTTTATTTCTTACAGAGAAGCAATCTGGGGAGATGGCTCAGCTATTAAAGGCTAGGCTCCCAAGCAAAAGAAATAGAGATGCTTTAATACACATGGCAAACTGTATCAAACTTTTTCTTTAATTCTGGAAGCATTTTGAGACGTGTTTAAGAATAAGTATGTTTAGAAATGATCATGAGTGGTAGAAACGTGTTTGGCTCTCGAATACAGGCAAAGGGCTGTGGCCGACAACACAGGAGAAGCAAATGCAATAATCCGTCCTCTTCACACAAACAGCTGCTGACAGGCAGATGGAAGGGGCAGTTGTGTGGGGTGCAGGTGATTACTTCCCGGCCTGCACGCCATCAGGTTGTTTTTCTCTCCACCAGAAAACTCTCCATTAACTTTCCTAAGAGCCAAAAGCAAAAGGAGAGGAATTTGTGAAGTTGCTTAGCCCATATGGCTGGTAGTGAGTTAATCTGTGCCTGAGCAGCAGGTAGCACCAGCCAGTCTGTCTGTTGGGGTTGTTAGTAACCCAGGGGCAGATCACAGAACAGCAGGGAAGGGGATCAACTCAGCCTGCAAATGCAGTCAGGAATGTGGCAGGAAATTATTTCTGAAAACACACTTTGCAGCATAAGGGCGGCCATCAGATGCTACATGATAATTTATCTACACCCTACCCTGGCAATTACCCAGAGCAATCCAGGAAGGTGTGAATTCAAGTTATAGTTATAGATGCATTGTGCATCTGATTTTTTTCATTCCACATGGCAGCTTGCATTAAGATAATTACTTCATATGTCCCTTAAAGTAAGATATATAGGCAGAAATATTTTTAAATTATGGAAAGAGGAGAAATTGAGCTAGGTGAGTTATTCGACTAAAGGGTGTGAGGCTACTCAAAAGAACTGCAAAAGCAATTGAATTGATATGTAGCTAAGAGAAAGATGGATCTAGAAAGCAGTTCCTTAAATAAAATAGCAAACTAGAGAGAAAAACTAAAAAGTAGTTTAAAATTAGTTGAAATAATTAAGAGAAGGCTGAGTTACGGGATCAGTTAAACATGAGACATTAAAGAATCAAGTCGATCACTCAATCTATCTATCATCTATGTATCTATGTATCTATGTATCTATCTATCATTTACTTACCATATATCTCTATCTCTTATTTCTCTATCACCTATATATCTTTCCTTCTATTATCATCTGTCAATATGTCATCCATGTATCATCTATCATCTATCTATATCTATCATCTATCGATCTATAATCTATCTCTCTCTATGTATCATATATACCATCTGATACCTATCATCTCTCTATCTATCATCGATGAATTATCTACCTGTCTGTCTATCTATCTATCTATCTATCTATCTATCTATCTACCTACCTACCTATCTATCTACCTATCATCTTTTTCCTGTGTATCATAATGTGAGGGCTAATGTTAAGATTTGGCATTTTCTCATGTTCATAGGGATTAAAGCTAAGGTACTTACAAAAATGAACTAGACCAAGAAATGTGCTTACATGTAGTCTTTTTGTTACTTAACCATGAAAGTAAAGCAACTAATTTTCCTAGACTTACTCATATTAAAACAGTGAGAACATTGCTTTAATACTTTAATAATGAAGATAAAGTTCAACGAGTAAAAAGAAAGTTGATTTAAGGGGATCACTCTCATTTTCAAAATCATATGCTTTAGATGATTTAAAATATTTCATAGAAAGTACAATTTATTGCACCAACATCCCTGTTCTCTGGATAATTACAATAAATAGAGCCAGCCTGGGAACACTTACCTCAAGGCACATATGAGGAATGTTATTTTATAGAAAAAGAGTTGAGTGCCTAATATGGTCAATGTAATTCCCCCCTTCCAATTTAAAAGATAGAGAGATTCATAATCCAGATGGTACCAATGTGCTATCTGCTAACTAGTTTGTAGATGAAGAAGACTATCTGCTGACATTCACTAGCAGAGTGCTAACAGCAGAAACAAATGCTTGTAGGAAATGCCAACTGTTACCTATAAATTAACACACAACTCTTTGAAGCTATAGAGATATCATAAAGTTTATCAGAAAGAACTTTAGGATACACTCTGTAGTGAAGAACTAATGCAGAAGGGCCAAGTCTGTGCCCAAGTGTGCAGGTGAAGTCTGCCTTTCTATTCCTGAGGTCTGTGGCTTTGGGTCTCAGCATACTTGGGTCATTTTCTGGGAGATAATTTCAATCGCATTTCTGATTGTTGATTAAGGAAGACATTTTAAGCGAAATGAAGATATTGAGAAACAGAGAAATAGATTTTCCAGGCATATGACAAATTCCTGGATGTGACTGGAGGAACAATATAGAAGAGTATGGGAGTAGATCTTATTTATATTACTTCTGTAATTAATATGGAATTTTATTCAAAATGTGGTAACTCTACTAAAAATTTTATGACTAAATGGGCAATAAGCTCAGAGAAATTAAAATTTGAACGTAGACTGAGGAGTTTGAAGGAAAAGAAAAGGACAATAGTAACCAAACTCCAGTTGGGTTTGTTCCTTAACCATGAAAGTAAATGAGACAATTTTGTCACAGAAGATAAAAAATGTGATATTAAAGTGACAACATTCAATTCTACTCATTTATGGCATTAATTCGAAGGACATCAATGTTCATTATCTCTAAATTCCATCTTTTGAGATTTATTTTTAATTATGTGTATATGTATGTATCTGTGTATGAGTTTATGAATATGTAAATACAGGTTTCTGAGGGATCCAGAAGAGGGTATAGGATCCCTTGAAGCTGGAGTCACAGGTAGTTATGAAATTCCTGATATGGGCTCTGGGAACCAAATTTGAGTCTTCTGCAAAAGTCACAATTGCTCCTTCCTGCTTAGCCATCTTTCTAGCTCTCTAAATTACATCTTTATGTTAATATCAAGTTATTTAGAACTTTTCTTATGTGAGGGAACATTCTTAAAGACACTCAGAATTGTGTATCATGATACTTAAGATGCACAATATGGTGCATTATTCTGTTCAGGTGTTTTCAGTTAGTAAATTCATACTAGCTCAACTTTGGAAGACAGTTGATAGAGAATCAGAGTGGAAAAGCAGATTTTTAATCTTCTTAGATTTTGAAACCATGGGTGAGTAAATATGTAATTACACTAAAGAGAGAGTTCCAATAAGCTATTACTCTATTTAGTCCTTGCTTTGGAAATACAGTTGGTCTCATTCCCTTCTACTTCCTGTGATGAAAAGATGGTCTCAGCAATTTTATTCATATAGATCTAGGCTTTCTGGTTATATATTGTGCTCCCTAGCATACTAAATATATCTGTTGGCTGACTCAATAAAGAGCATACCAATAATCTACTTACACCACTTGGCCTATATAGCCAACTCACTTATAGGATAGCCACAGGGTTTACACTCATTTTGATGTTTTTCCTTTCCATTATTTCAAGACATACATTCAACTTCTTGCAATTTTTCTACAAACACATTTCTATCAGCTCATTGTGAATGCCAGAATCATCCCAGCTCTTGCCAGCAGTCCTTCTCTGTGTGAGGTCTACTCAGCCCAGCACACACATTGTTCGTTTCCCATAATATGTTTCATTGCGCCACCACGACTTTTGATCTTTCAAAACCTGTTGAAGTCTATCATTCACTAATGCCCCTTATCGCTCATATTAGGAATCTAAACATAAAACACAGCTTTGTTGAAATCCAAACATATGAATATATCCTAGGAATGAGTACAAGTACATCTGTAGTTTTAACATTTCATTGTATTAATTTTCAAATAAAATCCCCAAACAATAACTACTAAGTAATAACTACTAACATGTTATCTAGAAGCAAGATGCTAGGTGCAGAAAATAAACTATCACAATTTTAAAGTGTTTTTGCTTTCAATACTGAATGCAGCACACATGAAATAGCAACTCACATGCACCCTGAAGACATGAGCAAATGAAACAACCTCCTACACTCCAGTGAGGAAATTTAAATGGGAAACTGACTGCAGCTTCTTGCAACTGTGGCCATCTCATTTGACCACACAGTGAGAAAGCATAAATCAACATGGGGAACACGGGCTGGTATGTAAAATGAAAGAAAAAAATAATGTTTTTCCTTTTGATTTATTGAGTTCTGCTCCCCTCCCTGCTTATCCTCTCCCCTTTAGCCCCCCCCAAAAGTCCCCATGTTCCCAATTTACTCAGGAGATCTTGTCTTTTTCTACTTCTTATGTAGATTAGATCTATGTAAGTCTTTCTTAGGGTCCACATTGTTGTCTAAGTTCTCCGGGATTGTGATTTGTAGGCTGGTTTTCTTTGCTTTATGTTTACAAATCACCTGTGAGTGAGTATATGTGATAATTGTCGTTCTGGGTCTGGGTTACAAAGAAGCAAAAAAAAAAAAAATCAAATGTAAAAAAGAAAAGATATTTAGCAAATGGTGCTGGCATAACTGGATATCAACATGTAGAAGAATGAACATAGACCCATATCTATCACCATGCACAAAACTCAAGTCCAAATGGATCAAAGACCTCAACATAAAGCCAGCCACACTGAACCTCATAGAACAGAAAGTGGAAAGTACACCTGAACACATTGGCACAGGGAACCATTTCCTAAATATAACCCCAGCAGGACAGACACTGAGAGAAACTATTAATAAATGGGACCTCCTGAAACTGAAAAGCTTCTGTAAAGCAAAAGACATTGTCAACAAGACAAAACAACAGCCTACAGAATGAAAAAAGATATTCACTAACCCCATATCAGAAGGAGATCTGATCTCCAAAATATACAAAGAACTAAAAAAATTGGTCATCAAAAGATCAAACCATCCAATAAAAAATGGAGTACAGACATAAACAGTGAACTCTCAACAGAGGAATCTAGAATGGCTGAAAGACACTTAAGAAAATGTTCAACATCCTTAGTCATCAGAGAAATGCAAATCAAAAAACTATGATATTCCATCATACACATGTAAGAATGGTCAAGATCAAAAACACTGATGACAACTTATGCTGGAGAGGTTGTGGGGAAAAGGAAAAGTTCTGTATTGCTGGTGGGAACGCAAGCTGGTACAGCTTCTTTGGATGTTAGTGTGGCAAGTTCTCAGAAAATTAAGAAACAACCTTTTTCAAGACCCAGTAATACCACTTTGGGGTATATATCCTAAGGATTCTCAATCGTGTCACAAGGACATCTACTCGACTATGTTCATAGCAGCATTATTTGTCATAGCCAGAACCTGGAAACAACCTAAATGTCCCTCAACCAAAGAATGGATAAGGAAAATGTGGCACATTTACACAATGGAGTACTTACACATGAGCAGAAAAAAATAATAACAGTTTGAATTTTGCAGGCAAATGGATGGAGCTAGAAAACATCATTTTGAGAAAAAATACTTTTAAATTAAAAAAGCAAAAAAAGAAAGTATGAATAAATCACATGAAACTGTAAGATATATTACCACTGCAGTAGCCATCTTAGCATATATGTGTCTTATCACACTTGCTATATAACTTAAAGACAATGTATTTTATGTACCTTTCAAGCCATAGTTGAAAACCAATATAATCTAGCAATACTAACTATTCTTAAATGTTTCCACTTATGATTTAAAGTGACTACCAGATTTTCTAGTCTCCCACTATGTGGCTAAGTTCACTTCAATGGGTGAATTATTGTAGGTTATTTGGGAATTTTTATTTAAGGAATTAAATAAATTTCATTAAAGTAGTACAGAGAGAGAGAGAGAGAGAGAGAGAGAGAGAGAGAGAGAGAGAGAGAAAGAGGAGACAAAAACAGACAGCGAGAGACAGATAATTTATTTCTTTATTTATTCATCTGTTGATGGTTGCAGTTTCTTCCATGAAGTAGAAGTGAGTTTATATTTCCTTCTAAGATCCCAATATCAAATCAATGATCAATTCCATCAAAGATCACCAGGGTGGATCAATTAGTTTATCAGAATTACTTACAGAGCAATGGGTGAGGGCTTATGGGAGGAGTATAAGTAACCTTAAAGTAACTCCAATTGGATCGTCTGCACCCAGCAACGATGACAGGCTCCTTATTGCTGTTCAAAGGGAGTTTTCTTCCCTTCATTCTTCTCTGTTTATGCAATCAAACCTCTCCCAGAAACCCCAAAGTCACATGCAAAGGCAGAATTGTATTTAACTGATTAGGAGAAGTATATGGACATTAAGTGTGGGTCCCCTGGCCCTCCCCATACTTTGCTTCCAAGAAGGAATATCAACAGTCATTAAGTCCAGCTGTGGTGATCTTTAACTTAGCAGTTTGACTGTCAGTCCTGTACAACAGACATGCAGGCTGATTCCATAACATGGTTTGTGGGCCCCTGGTCTCCCTTATTCCTGGGGTGCATTGGCGGAGACAGTTTATAATCAGTTAACTAAGCTTCCTGTGTGTTTCCGTGCCAACCCTGCCCCGCCTGGATGATTAGCTACAGGGAATCTTCTCCATTGTTAATATGGTAATTTCCCACCTGCCTGGGCAGAGAGATCTTTGTGCTGAAGTTAGGTAGATAAGGGCTCCCCCAAGTCTGAATAAATGGCATTCGCTTGATCTCCTATCGAATGACCCTGGTCTCTGTGTCTTGTGTTCAATCTCCGGACTCGCATTCGGTACAGCTGCGCGCGAACTGTACCGAGGGTGGAACACCGGAATCGGGTGTTACACTGGCTATGCTGAAGAGCAGTGGAGTAAACATGTACGTGCAGTATCTCAGTAGTATGGGAGCGCAGATTCCTTTAGGTCTATTCAGTTTTAATGAAGGCAAAATGACAAAAAAAAAAAAACAAGTATCAGGGAACTAATTTCCAATCAGGTCTTAGTAAGAATTCATGTGTGACTAGGTCCCTGAGTGGAGCCACCTAATGTCTTCAGCCTGTCAGTAAATTCATCCCTGTGGGAAAACACAGTCCCAGTATATGAAGAAGCCATTGGATCACTTTTCTTTGTAATTAAAAAAAAACCCACCATTGTTTCTGACTATTGTAATATCTCTGTAATTATTATTTTTTCAGTATTACTCCCAAGGATCTACTTAATCTGCTAAGGTGATAACTTGTAAAATATAAATAGAAGATCTGATAGTCTTTATTCCAAGGTCCTCCTTGCTCCTCCCACATCCTGCCCTTTTATATTATGTACTTCACAAATGTATTTGTGTTTCTGATAGTTAAAGTTAAGAGAATTTGTTATGACAAGATGGTTCAGTGGGCAAAGGTGCTTGCTCCTCAGCCTGACTACCAGCATTCTATCCCTGGGGCCCACATGGTAGAAGGAGAGACCCAAGTCCTACAGTTTTTCTCGACTCTACATACACAGTACCCAACACACACACACACACACACACACACACACACACACTTACTTTAAAAATTTAAAAATATATAAAAGAAAAACAACTAGGGGCAAATGAAAAGAAGACACTATACTATCATTTTTCGGAACATGGTTTGCTGGCTGCATCATTAAACAAAGTAAATTTT
>NW_026067992.1:2965986-2970973 GCF_014885135.2 Alexandromys fortis
TCGAGACCAGCCTGGTCTACAAGAGCTAGTTCCAGGACAGGCTCCAAAGCCACAGAGAAACCCTGTCTCGAAAAACCAAAAACAAAAATATTCTAGAAAATACAAACTTATTCTGACAGAATAGTTCCTTATTAAAACATGTGCATGGGGGCAGAGGTTGTGTGGTTATAAAGGAACATGAGAAAGACACACCATTGTGGAGACAGGTACAATTATTCTTTTAACTAGACGGTGAACCACTGAACCATCTCTCCAGCCTCCTAGAATACGGTTTTCTTCATATAATGTATGACTACAATGCTGGGAATAAAGTCAAAATACAGATGGATAGGAAAACAACAGTAAGCTAGCAGGCTTAGTGTTAAAAGTTTATAAATTTATAAGATGGATGACCATGTAGAAAAATTTACTGTTGTAATTATGAGCTGATATTTGATGAAAGCCTGGAACACATGAAACTCTGGAAAGTCTTTCTGTGTTACAGTCTTGGGATAGATTTGAATAAGAAACTAAAGAGAAGCTTCATTTTTCAGATTAAAGGTTGCTGTTTTGCCACTTGAAATTATCCAATGACTCTCTCTAACACACACGAAGCCAAACAAGGCACCTTTTCATACTGGCTACAGTGAGCACTAGGGGCATATTTGGTTTTCAATACAAACATTTGAATATTTTCATAGTAGATTTGATGTAGAAAAGCAGGTGTATATATATTTGGAAGAAACAAGAAAAACTTCCTAAATCTATATCTAATGTGCTTTGAATAATTGCAGTTTCTTCTATTTCTAATAACTTGACTACGCAGACTGGTAATTGATGCACTTAAAAACTCATAAACTCAGATTTCCTCTATGAATAGCAGAATACAGAGGAAACCATCAGTCCCCAAATGCTGCTCTCTCTTTATCCCAACAGGTGGGCCGGGAGCTTTTCTATCCCCATAGTTATTGCTGGACTGGTCTCCCCCTTCCCCTAAGCCATCGCCTCCCCTGAGCCAGGGTTCTTTATGAGGGGATGACTCATTAAGCTTTCTTCCCAGTGGGGAGCTGACACGCGATTAATGAGCTGACACTATTCTGTGGCTCCCTTGCTAGTGCAATAAGGCACTGTTTACAAACACAGGCTGTTGTGCCTGTTAGGGAGGGCATGCTAAAGTCTCCCTGCTGGGCCAGTTTGTTCAAACTCATAGGCTCCTTAAAACAATGTCTTTGTGCCTCACACACCAGATATACTGCTTTCACCAGGGACAAGTCACCCTACTGACAACACCCTGTCGTCTGTTGGGAGAGGGACCAATGGGCTGGCTCAGCTTTGGGATTATAAATAACGTGATCTGCAGGATGCCATCACTAAGTTTATTTACCATAGACTGCGTCGTTGAACATGGTTTACCCTAGATGGACAATTTTAGATTTGTAAGCCATTTTTTTTTCAGGTTGAAATGTGTGGTTGAATCTCGAGCTGTTATATTTCCTCTCCGAAGGTTTCATATGCCCCTTCTCAACTTGTCAGACTCTTAGCTGTTTCCTCAGTGATATCTTCCCTAAAGTTTGCAGAAAAGGGTCTGGCTACATAGTGCTGTGTTTGGAGTTTTATGATTGCCTCTACTACTTCATTGCATTAGACTCTGTTAATTCTTCTCCTACACTGAAATTATGGTTAATCTTTTGCACATTTCATGTTGCTTATGCTTCCATCTCCGTGAGCAGAGGCTTCCAATGCTTGTGTTCACTTGGAACATGCTACTATTTCATCTGACATTTAAGGAATCTGCTGTTTACTAACAGCATACACCTTTATATACTGTTTCGGTTTCATGTGTTTCTCTTCAGTAGTTTAGTTATCCAGATAAATGAGGTCAGAGCCCAAGAGAAGACAGCTGGAGACAATAGCAGCAACTTTCCAATGAGGTTTAATAAGAAAGCAGCACACCACACATTCTCTAGGCTGCACAGAATAGCCGATCAGGGACTGCCTGTGTGTTGTGTCTGACGTTAGTATGGCTGTATTGAGAGTCAGAGCGGGACAATAGAGGTCAAGAGCTAGAAGAAAGCTAGGCAAGGTTAAATATAAATTTTTCTTAAATTGTTTGGAACATATGATGAGAAAAAATAGAAAAATATTAAATAGATTCAAATGGGGATGAATAATGAGATTAAATATACATAGCGAAAAGATTGGTGGCTCTCTGAACTTGAGATTGGAGGTAGATCTTAAAAGATGCCGGAGGAGCTATTTGAAATATATGGCGGCATCTGAGAGGCAGATCATGACAGTCTGAGTAAGGTTAGCAATGGAATGTGACAGTTATAAAGGCAAAATGATTTGATAGATTTTTATAAGTGTCTAGAATATATTACATATAGAATTATCTCTATACACACATACACCCCCACATCATGATAAGTGCTATAACACAGCAAGAAAGTGAAACAAGATGTCAAGAATTCTGACTTTCTCATCTGCTGAATGCGTAGACACTAAGAACTGACGGGATTAGGTCTATGTTCAGAGAATGGGGGAAAAACACACTTTTAGTGATAGAGTGTGGTTATATGATTCTTGAGTATATTTTTCTATGTCTCAGATCTAGGACTTTGAAAACATCTATGTGAAGATGCATTGAGGCTGCAGACTTTTGTGTGAGGTGCTCAGAGAAAAATACTGCACAGAATATTTATATTCATTTGCCTATACCTGTTTAATGAATCCACAGAGACTGAGAGATTTATGTGTGTTATAATAATTATTAAAGAACAGATTACGGATTTGAGAGATAGTTGAGCAGACAAAAAGGGATGACAAGGAGAGGGTGGAATAGAAACTATTTAAAAACAGTATCCATGTATGAAATTCTGAAAGTATTTAAAAATTAAATTAAGAAAAGAAAACGTGGGTTCTGAGAGGTGATGAAGCAAGAACAGCTGACATCCCCTTCTGTCCTCCAGGTGGTAAGCACAGGCTACTGTACACACCCACACATACACACACATACACACCTCACACATGCATGTGCATGTACACGCACATACACACAAATACATATAGAAAAACCACTCATACACACACACACACTCACACACAAAAGTACACACACAATCACTCATGCACACATACAATCATTTATATGCACTACACATACACATGTGCATGCACACACACTCATATACAGGATTAAATAAAAGAAAGCACTGATGCTTGACGTATGAACCATTCAGGAGGCCCTTAGTTCAATTTTTAGTACTGTCAACTCCAAAACAAAACTAGGAAAATAATATTAAAAAAAACCCTAAACTTGTTTCTTCTACACATATTATGGTATGTTCTCCACATATTATGTTAGCATTATGAAAAATCCTTAGATACATGCAGCAGGGCTGGGACACTTTTGTAGGGTAATTTTCAGAAAGATCTGAAAAGCATGCCTTGGCTCTCAGACTCCTCACTGTGTATCCAGTATGAAGAAGTGCCTGAAAGACGCAAGGAAGTGTCCTGTGCCCCGGAGTCCAGATGCCCAGGAGGAAATCTGCTGTTATCACTCACCATCCCCAAATATCTACCCGTGTATTTCTTAGTTTTACTTGGTGTTAATCTGCCAAATGGGAGAATAGCATCCCAGGCACAGGTTTGCTCTAAGAATTGAGATGAATAAAACTAAACATTTAGTTCAGTGGTTAATGGTTTGCATCAAATATGCCATGTCTTGCATGAGGTCCTTTGTAACATACACACACACACACACACACACACACACACACACACACACACACACTCATGCATGCACACAGAGGTATTTATTGACAGGAGTCACCTACTTTAATTCTTAGCTCACAGCATGTACTTTTAGTATATAAGATCATTTTAATTTGAATTCCTAGCTACTTCATTGCCTAAGGAATTTATATTGTAATTTTTAAAATGAATTATGTTGTTCTCTCAGGTGCCAGGGGGAAGGCAATGGAGTTAAAGGACTGAAAATTTGAATGTTGAGTGTGTGTGTGCATGTTTAAATAAATGCACACAGATACACACACATGCACACTTACAGACACACACACACACACACACGTTTCTCTCCTTCATTGTTTACCTTATTCTAGTCTACTCTGCTGAGAAAATCCTAGAGGATCTCTGCCATGGTCATAGGCCTGCTACACAACAGATAAACAACAGATTTTCTTATCTGAGCTTATTTCATCCTGTCGACCTTCTGATTGTTCTTAACTACTACCCTGTCTGGTATCCATGGCATATTGAATTTCCTCTGCATCAGTGAAGACTACTATCTGTGTTTATATATGTGCCTAACACGGGAGAGGGCCTCTTAATGACAATACCTATTGTTGACTCAGTGTCTTCTTCTTTTTTTTTTTTTTATTTATTTTCAAGACAGGGTTTCTCCGTAGCATTTATTTATTTATTTATTTATTTATTTATTTATTTATTTATGGTCCTCTCCTGGAACTAGCTCTTCTAGAACAGGCTGGCCTCGAACTCACAGAGATCCGCCTGCCTCTGCCGCCCAAGTGCTGGGATTAAAGGCGTGCGCCACCACCGCCCGGCTTTCAGTGTCTTCTTTATTCAAGTAAACTTCTATTGTCTGAAATGATTTTATTAAAACACCCCTACTTCCTGCAGAATTCCAAGGAATCTCACTGACTGCACACTTTATTTACTATTTTCATCTCAAAGTCTGTGAAAATATAAGTCTAAGAAAGTCAAAGCTTTCTAAATATCTAACCTTTTTCCTCTTTGTACTGAGAAGATGTTTCTTAGTTGTGTCTGGTGACAAAGGCCTATCATTTCTGTCACTTGGTAAACTGGGGCAGAAGAATTACAAGTTCAATGCTAGCATGTGTGCATACTCCTTGTTAAAATGTAAAAAAAAAAAAATTAATAAAATCAAAGCCAGGCCTCCTTTTTTGTCAGAATCTCTGAAGTGCTGACTTCCCTTGACCATTGCTTTTTTTTTTTTTTTTTTTTTTTT
>NW_026067992.1:2971657-2975629 GCF_014885135.2 Alexandromys fortis
GATCAACTCAATTACATTGATGCCATTGTTTTCCTAGGGCCATTTACTTTTTTTTTTAAATGTGTGTGTGTGTGTGTGTGTGTGCCTGTGTGTTCCTGTGTGTATGTGTTTCTTCTACTTTTTCTTTGGCTCTTTTTTTCTGCTTGTTTGTTTTGTTCTTTTCTGATTTGTTTTGATTTTATTTTAAATGTCTGTGTTCTAAATAGAAAGAGAAGCAAGCAAGAAAAAAGAAAGGAAGGAAAAAAGGAAGAGAAAGAAAGAGACAGAGAGAGAAAGAAAGAAGGAAGGAAAGAAAGAGAAAGAAAGAAAGAAAGAAAGAAAGAAAGAAAGAAAGAAAGAAAGAAAGAGAGGATGTGAGTGGACTTGGGTTAGGGGAGGGGAAATGATAGAATATATTATATGAAAAAATTCTATTTTTAATTTTTAAAAACTAATAAATAAGAAAAAGAAAGAAAGAAACATGGCTGAGGAAACAGAAATGAAAAACCAGTAATCATAAGTACTGACATTCAATTTGGAAAGAGGTAAAACTTTTTAGACAGATAGTTGTAATTATTGTATATCAATGTAAAAATACAGTTAAAACAATGACTTCATCCTTTAAATGATTAAAATATTGGGTGTATGCTCTCTCTCTCTCTTTTTTTTTTTTTTGCCAAAATAAAGGGAGGAAAGCCTTACCTGTGTTCAAAGACTCTTCTAAGCTCCCTATTGTCTGGATTTTGCCTCTACTCCTATAATACAACTGGGATAGCCCTTGCTCGTAAATCAAATGAGCTCTCTGTTGCTGAATGTGATAAAAATGTGAATATTTATCTTGGTTGATTTATTCAAGACCATTAGTTTGATAATGTTCATTGCTTCTCTCCCTCTCCCTGATACTTTAAAACCATGTAAAACTATGTGGTAATCTTTTCCTTGACTCAATCCCAAGTTCTTGAAGTTGGTATTTTCTACGATAGGCACACATGCACCTCTTGCTAACCTATCCCTTTTTATCCACTATTATTACCTTGTTTCCTCAAAAGTCAGTCTTTTTAGGCTTCTTATTCTTTCATTACACTGCCTGTGCCTAAAGTTTCTACACCTTTCTTGTTTTTATAATCCTCTGAAGTTTTAAAGTCTATTTAACTTTGCTCATATGAAGGCGTAAGTCACGAACAAGGCCACACCAGTTTGGAGTTATGATTAATAGGGTGTTATTTATTTAAAGGGGAAAACTTACAGCTCACCGTCCCAGACAACAGCCATCTGCACAACCAGGAAGGGAGTCTAGTCTCCGGCGGAGCAGGAAGTGAAGAGAGCGAGCAGAGGAAATAGCCGCTTTTTTAAAGGGAGAGAGACCACGCCCCAATGGGCTGGTATCACAGCAGCTATTGGTTGGAGGGGCGGGAGGACCTCCCGCAACACCCATACGTACATGTGATTAGGACATATCACTTGGGATTGCACAACCATCAGAGGCCACATGGAAGGGAGAAATTTTATAAGCCAATGCCCTAGATGAAGAGCTACGAACATCAGTGTTCTTACTCTTCCGTCAGGTTAATCTTTGAATCTGGAGTCAAGTTTGTCAGGTCCAGCAGTTTTTCTGTCCGTGCTTCACATGGTATGGGGATTCCAGGCCCTAGGTTGAGCCACATCTATCTTTTTACATGAGTGAGGTTTTTTTCTTTGTTGTCCTTGTTTTTGTTTGTTTATTTCTTTTCAGACTCTCATGTTTCTTCAGCAATTGTTCTTTTCTGTTGAGCCATCCTCCGCAGACCCTGCCAATATCCTAGTATCTAATGAAGCATCCTCAGTATGTAGTCTTCTCAAGCCTTCGTGGTACAAAGCACAGCCACAGTTTTGCTGTCATTCTGCACTTCCGTCTTACTGAGTACTTTGATAGCTAGATATTCTATGTACATGATCAGAAAATCCAGGCATGGACAATAGTAGACACAAGAATGTCTCTCTATTGCTTGAGTCTTCCATAACTGAATTATTTTTATTATATTGGTTATATTCCTCAATTTCCTGAACAAGAGCCTCTTATTGCTAAGATTGTTCATTTTAATTCAATTGTGTGCGGATACTTTGGAATTATATCGTGGATATTACCTATGTAATGTAGAGGCATATGGATTTTGAAGTGGTCCTCCTTTAAAAAATGTTTTTCATGTACAAGACTTCAGATACAGGATTAATAACTAAGATGCAAAAATCTACCAGATACAGTTTCCATCATACTCTGAAATTCAAGATGCTTATACAAGATTGGGAGTCTGTATATTTCATTATATCATCTTTGAAGAACTCAGTGAGGCCAATCATGTTCTTATTCTATGGAGACTGGAATTAAGACTTTGAATAGCTAAGCATCATAGCCAAGGTTCTATAGTTAATTAGTCTCAGAGTGAGGTTAGGAATTAGACTCATTCAATCTTTTAACCTGAGGCCCTTGTCCTTAGAGTATTCTCTACCCCTTAACTAAGTGATAAAATTTGCATGAAGTCATGTACAAGGGCACTTATAGTTAGAGTCAAAGTACACTTTGAGTTGTCAAATAGACACAGGAGAGGAAATAATAATTGCTTTTTCGCTAAGAGGAGAATAATGGACCAGAGTTTTAAAGAACATAAGATTTCAGACAGAGAGAGAAAAATAAAGCAATGAATTTGCAGAAGGACAAGAGTGTACAGTGTTATGAAGCTTTGAAAAGACAGAGAATGAGAGAACGGTGTAAGGTATATGAGAAATAGAAATAAAAGTGGTAGCATTGAAGATAAATCAGAGTGATGTCAGAAAGATGAACAGTTCACAGATGAATCGGTTTCATATTCTCTGGAGCACAATTTTATTGACACCTTACAAGATCTAGTAAATGTCAAACATTTTGTTTCCTATGTACACAATTACTACGTTTAATTCACTTACAGCCTGCTTAGTAGTGTTGTATATAAGACAGAATGTGACAGATTCTATCATATGAACCTCAAGCTAAAATTCTGATGTTGGTGTGAGAACATAATCAGATGTTTGTGAAGATCTTTAAAAGGTGAAGAATAACGTACAAGTTCAAGAAATGATAGCTTCTGCTTTTCTGACCCTGAATACTTTGATTTGAGATTCTTTGGAAGGAAAATGATCAGCACCCTATTGTATGCCTCCATTGATGTTGCTTAGGAACCAATCCTCACGTGATAGAGAACTGTTAGTTGTTCCTCCAAGGAAGGAGAAACAAGACATAAGGCAGAAGATAGGCATGACTAACTAGAGCAAGTTAGGGAAGTGGATAAATCTACCTGTGGATATTCCAGAATTCTAGTTCAGGAAACACAGCACAAAGCAAACCCAGAGTAACTCACAAAGTGATTTTAGTTCCTCCCTCCTGGGTACTTCCGTGTCCGAACACGCATGTAAGATGTAAAGGATGTCCTGACTGTAACTCAGTCATCATTACACTGACTCCTGAAAGGCCAGATACTCAGGTAGGGCCTCATTCTGTCTGTAAATAAAGATACAGGGATGTCATGAAGTTGATGTGCCTAATAGCACATTACAGCTAGGTTTTGGAGCCTGGTCTAAACCCACCTGGTTCCAAAATTTGTGCTCCCTGGTGTTTTGCTTCTGGTTTTTCTTATGCCCAGATTTGTTTGTGTGTGTTTTCAGTAAGATATATGGTTTGAAGTGCTAAAAAGTTAATTTTAAGTTTGAAATATGAAAGTCTAAACCAACCTTTCTGATAAAAACACTAAGGGATACATTGGGTCTCTGAAGCAACGTATCTTCTGTTTGATATCAGTTACAAGCACTGCCATTCTGATATTATTGGTGACTGACCACTTAGTAATGGGAGCTAGGTAATTAGTGTATATAGTTATCAATGCTAATGCAAAGAAATGTTTCTGTAATCTAACATGGGATAATTAACATAAGAAGATGCACACATAAAAGACAAAATATTTTAAAAAGTATTATTTTCAGAGT
>NW_026067992.1:2975720-3062724 GCF_014885135.2 Alexandromys fortis
TATGTATATATGTAGAACTTTTAAGCCAAGTTCGGAAAAGATGCAAGTCTAAAATCTCAGGATTTATAAGCTCAAGCAAACAAATCATGAGTACAAAACCAGGAGACCCTGCCCCACAATAAAACAAAGCAAAAAGTAGCCTTAGAAAAGTTTGTAAAATTTAGACAAAAAAAGAGCAAGTGGATAAAAGTAATAATATTCCCATTATGGCTTGTATTAAGTGGAAACTTTTATTGTACAGCAAATATTACACTGAAATATTTGACCACAAATCAGAAGCACTAAAAGTCAAGCAAAGTCTTACTCATTACAAGCGTACCCTACTGTCTCAGAGGACTGGAGTTTTGTTCCCAGCACTGGCATCCAACTGTACAGCCATTGTAGCTCCAAGTCCAGGCAGATCTGAAGACTCTGGCCTCCTTGAGCATTTGCACCACATGTACAAATCCTCTCTCTCTCTCTCTCTCTCTCTCTCTCTCTCTCTCTCTCTCTCTCTCTCTCACACACACACACACACACACACACACACACACAATTTATAAAACAAGAGTAATAAAACCATCCAAAGTTCACAGAATTTTACAAACTCACTACTGGGTTTTTCTTTCATTTTCCATTCTATAAATTGCAAACACTCATTTTTTTTTAAATTGGATAACCCACAAACAATGTTCCAAGACTTCTCTCAATCCTGTATGCACCTGTGCTTTCCTGGAGCTAATATGCTCATGCAGGCTGCACTTGCTGCTCTTACTACATGCTTTCCTGCAGCCCATTCCCCAAGGCGTCTCTTGTCCCTCTGCTGTGGAACACATCAATAAAGGGCGACATCTGTGCAGCTGATCACGGCGAGCCATTTCAGGTAGGCCATGTGTTGTACCTTGACCTAACATCTCATTTCTGTTTGCACCACTGTGGCCAATTAAAGGAAGGCCTTTTAAGCAGCCAGTTGACTGGTCTGGTCGTGTGCCGGCTATCACCACAAGAGCTTAAGGGCCACAAATCTCTGTTATTACCAAGCTGTTGCTGCCAGAAGCACGCTGGCTCCTGACAAAAAGGATAGATTAGGATCAATCAAATCTCCCCCAGGCTTATCAGTGGGACTTTCAACCACACCTTCTACCTCCAAGTTTCCCCCTTCTCCAGCTTCCAAACACCTCCACAGCAGCACGCTAACAAGGTGTCTGCCAAACCATATGTTCATAATTAGCCAACTTCTTGCCTGTCGCTAGAAGCACCAGTCAGCAACAGCCGTCAAGGGTATTGGGCATCCAATAGGACACACCAAAGCAGCTCAACCCCTCAGCTCAGCAGTAGAAGAGGCATACTCAATTCCAGCTGTGGCATTGTTAAGTGAATTAACTTTATCCTCAATTTAAAAAGCCAGCATGAAATCAAAGGAGACCTTAGAAAAGAAAAAAAAATAGGGAAAATGAGAAAAAGAATATGCTCGTAGGTTAACTCAAGAGTCCAGTGTGCTGAATGAAACTCAACTGGTTGGCCCATTTAGCCAATCACTGCTAAGCAGGTTTCTGGCATCGTGGCTGCTCCTGGCATACGTCTTCCTTTTATTTCCCAGTTCTGTGGTTAAGGTCTCTTGTTACACACAGAGGGGACTGATGCTATAATTGCGCGTGAACCAGTGGAACACATTTTCAGGTAGCTGTGAGGTTTCCAGAGAGTAATGAGAAGCTAAATGTCAGGAACAGCGGTGTATGATTCTGGCTAAGAAATCTCATCCCAAGGTAAGAGATGTCACATTATGAAATTAAATGTACATATTTGCAGATCTGGGTTTTCTCTGTGGGAAATAGTCCTTGAACAATGTTTGGGGAAAAAAAAGTTATGAGGAAATGAGAACTTTTTGAAATTGTTATAGTTATCTCAGACCTACACAAGAAATGTCTAATACTTTGAGTCAGTATACGTTACTTTAAATGTGCTTGTTCTATGTAAATGAGGAGCACTGCTGACTGCTTTGAACAAATTTACACCCACACAGGCTGCACTTTGCTCGTCAGCACGGCTTTGCTGGAATGAATCACACTAACTCTAGCAGCACAGAATGATGCTCAGTTTTACTTCCAGAACTTAGCGATGCTGTTTGTTTTAAACCTAGCAAGGTGTGGGTAATAAATCACAACTTAGAAAAGAATGTATTTCTTTTAAATGTTTAAATATACAAATGTAAATTTAAATGTTAAGATACTTTATTTTAATTAATATAATGCCTATATTACTAAAGTTACCTAGAAAAATATTATATAAGCAAATATGCAAATTCTTCATTTATACGTCTAAAATAAATGTGTCATAAAATTATGAATCATGATTGAATTTGTGTAGAAAATTCACATTTTCATTGATAACATTTGTGGGACCAAAAAAGTGGATATAAATACAAAAGTAAACAGAAAATACAAAAGTTAAAAGATAAAATTAAAGAATCCATAAAAGAGTAGATATAAATAGGAAATTAACTAAATAATGCTAATTTTAAGACTTGTGATTTTGATGCTGTTATTGTAAATCCTCTCATGAAACAATCTGAGAATTTTGGACTATGTAAAGATTAGGGCAGAGCAGCTCAAAGGTTGAATATCCATCAAGCATAGCCCACTGCTCCCCCAAATTAAGCTTCAGTTGTGATCCAGTTTCATTATCAATTACATAATCTCTGCTATTATATTAAATAACCACTGAAGGTGGCAAGGGACTTGGACCCCTGAGTAACAGACACTGTCATAATGACATGTGACCTAAAGTGAATTAGGAAACAACTGATGTGACGTTAAGACCAGGGATTTAGGGGATATAAGTCAATGGGAAATGGCAGAAACCACAGATCAGCACAAGTTACAGGCTGCTTTCTTAATGACCCTTTATGACAATGTTAGACAAGCTGTGCCCAGCGTCTTCACTACCCCCAGGGGAGAAAACCAGCTAACAATCAGAACCAAGGGGTTGCTTTTAAACACCAGTTGCCTTCTTTAAAATATATGTTTTTATTACTTGTCATTAAGCAAGCAATAACTCATTTTCAATAAGAATGAAAGTACCCATATATTAATAAACTTGTCTTTTCAGTTTAGCCTCTTCAAAACCTCTATTTTGGTGTGTTTTTGTAAATGAAAGCCATGCTGACACAAACTATAATCTCATTTCCATAGGCAGAGGCTCATTTACACGGTCGTTGTGGGAGGTCTTTACTTTCACTTTCAGTGTGATTAACGTACAATGAGATTTCATGTTATATCTGGACCATAAAGAGGTGCAATTAAACATGAGATGCTGTTGACTAGACACTAGCAACTAATTTTGAGAGTTCTTAAAATCTTGTAGCATTTTTGCGGTAAGAAAAAATGACTCTCTGAGGAAGGCGATCGAGCGAGCTAAGAAAGGAGCAGGACGCTCGACAAAAACTGAGCAGTGATGAGCTGCGCAGACTGGGAAAACAAGAGGCAATGGAAAATGCCATGTTCCAGGTTAGTGATGGGCACTGGGCCAAGGTGGTTCCAGTGAGACTGGTTAGAGGGAGGGAAAGGCAAGAGATGCTAAGGACTGACTCCAAATGCTCTTTCTGGCAGTCCGGGGGAGAGAGGAGTTAATAATGCCAAGCCAGCATGTGCTAATAAAACATGAGTGTCAGAAAAAAAAAGTGTGAATACAAGTATATTAGAAGTCAGTTGTTTTGACATGGAGCATGCTGAGTGTGCTGACTGTCTAATTGGAGCGGAGGAGTGAGAATGCACACCAAAGCAGAAAAGCCGACGGGACCAGATGCCTGGTGATCAGGTGGGGCAGATGACCACTGGGAGCCATCAGTGTAGAGCAGGGAGCACTCAAGGCAATGGCTCTGGGCACTGATGTTTAGCTCCTGGTTGTGTTGGGGTAGTGGCTGGAGAAAGGAAGTGAAGCCTAAAGGCAGGGATATTGCAGGTCATGTAGCAGCTCTGCGTGTCAATCCTTCACAGTAAGAGAAGGAAACTTAGAGACCAAGCATTAAGAAAAGCATTGGAAGCCAAAGAGTAGCCATACCCACCAAATCCTTCTCTAAACCGTGGATGGTAATAATGCAGTGACGTCACACAGACAAAGGCAGCCTTTTCTGATGCTTTCAGAACTTTGATAGGGAAGCTTGAACAACGGATCTTCTTAATGACTCTCAACCAGTTTTCGCTGAAAGTTACATTAGCTTCATAAAATGCTTTATACCTTAAGTGTTCTCTCTACTATTGATGGCAATGAAATAAGATTGGTCAACCCTGAATGTAACCAAACACTTGTTAGTGAAAACACATGAGGAAAGCAGATTATTATTTTCAATTGATTTTTCATATTTTGAGGTGTGTATGCCAATGTGTGAGTTTGAACACTGCATAGAGTTCCCATGGAGGCCAAAAGAACTTCATATCCCCTGACAATGGAGTCATAGGCAACTCTGAGGTGCCAGGCATCAGTTCTCGGAATTGAATTTTGGTGCTGTCTATACAAGGGCAAGAAGTGCTCCTAAGAGCTGAGCCATCTCTCCAGCTCTGTAATTAACATTTTAAACATCCGTATTTCTAAAACATTAATAAGAAAATGACCAAAATGATTTGCATTAATAAATTCACAGTGCCTTCTGATTTTTATTAAAATAACTCATTTTATAGTTCTCTCTGTATCTTAGACATTTTATATTCTTTCTTCTCATTGCCAGGTAAATTACATATATGTCTAGTGGATAGGGTTATTAAAAACTAATTAAAGACATTTTCTGATGAGCTCAGTACTTTTTCAGTGCTTTATTACAATTATTCTCATTATTTCACTTTTTTCTTTAATTACTACTTTAAACATTTTTCTCCTCGTTTTGTAGATTAGACAGTAAGTTCAGTTTTCTCTTTTTGTTTCTCCAGGTTTGAGGGGATTTTGCTTGTTTGTTTGCTTCACAGTAAGAGGATGAGTGCATGCTAGGCAAGTGCTAGACCACTGAGCAACAGCCACAGCTCATTTCTTCATTTTTTAAATTTATAAGGCATTTTATATATTTATTTCTAACCAATCAAATTTTGATGAAAAACTCACTGCTTTATATAGTGTTAAATATTTTATGATATCTATTGTCACTTTTCTTTTTCAATGAATTTATTGTTTAATCACTTTAAATGTGGAGCTTAAATATTTTAGTTCATAATTTTAATTTCTAAATTTGTTTAAAAGTCCAGTAATTTACTACAGATTAAATATGAGTCATTGGATCCAGTAATGTTTTAACATGTTTATTCTAATAGCAAAACAAGATATTATAGCACCTTATGCCAATGATCAGGTGACCATGGAAACTGGAGGGTAGGGAATAGAAAGCAATGCTGAAGTGTAGCTATTAACAGTTGATGGCTTCTGGTGAGGGTATAACGGGAAAGGACTCCTTTATCTTTAAGGGCCTGGATCCTGGGAGTTTGACCATGCGCCAATGAGTCTATGGACAACACAAATTGAACTTGGTGTACTCTTTTCCTTTGGGGGGGAGCACAAAGGTAGGAGGGTAGACATGGGAGGAATGTGATTAAAGTGCATTATATAAAATTCCCAAATAATCAATATAAATACCACATAGGGAGAAGAAAAAGATGTCTTTTCTGATGGACTGTGGCAGGTGAAGATGAGAGAGGTGTGTAACCTCTAGAGTTGACTCTGACACAGCATTGATGATGGCCTCATTTGCTAAATGGAAGATTGAAATGATCTTGGAGTATACATCTATTTTGGATACAGTGTGTGCAGCCATGCCTAGCTTTAAAGCACATTAACTGAACTCCACACTGCAAGGTCACACACTGCGACTACTACAGTGGTTGCAACATTCGCTTTATTTATATGCTCTTTACAGTGGAAAGCGGAGCTGTGTTTCTTTATCAGGAAGTTTATCTCTGTTAACGGAACTGCCCTTTGCTTCAGTCTGGGGGATATTAGAACTGTCTCCAGGAAGCCCCCTCTAGTGTCTGAAGGATGCAACAGCCCAAGAAGGTCAGGTTTGTGAGAGAATTTTGAAAAGGAAAGTTTCAGAGTTCCTAGATCAAAAAGGGCAGAGAGAATTCCACTCCAAGACTTGTTCTGTCAACAAGTGGAAAAATCAGCCCTCCAGAGAGAGGTCAGGGTAAGTCAAGTCATATAACTTAGGTCTTGCTATTCCTTATTTAGAACATACCTCACTGTACTTGTCTTGAATTTGGGGCAAGCAAAATCAGAGTAGAATAAAAACATGGTGCTTGAAAGATATGTGCTGGTTTTAAAGGGAAGGGCTATGGTCATGTGTGTGTGGAAGAACAAAGAAGTTTAGGGAAAAGGGCTCAGGGGCAGGATTTAACAAGGACACAGAAACAGACTGATAAGGGGGAAGAGTTCATTTGTGATACTTAAACTTCTGATAATAGTAAGAAACAGTCTAACTATGATCATTGTGAACTATGGACTTTTCATCCTTAAGATAGAAATCAGTGACAAAGTCATCCAGTAATCCCCTATTTATTAAAGTATAGTTCTTTACTAGGGTCTTGTTTATGCCACCTGTCCCAGCACTGATCATTCACACATCACCCTGTTCACATCTTTTAGCGAGACAATAAACCTTAGTTTCCCATCCTGGCCTTGCTTGCTATCAAGGACTAGCAATGGTGATATGTGCAGGATGAATTCTCATTTGTCTTAATAATAAAAACCCAGAGTCAGATATAGGGGTTAATGCTGAATAATAAGAAAAGTGGAGCAGCCAAACACTGGTTCTTATCTCTACAAAACACTCAGACCAAAGAGGTGACCTTGTTTCTATGAATCCTCAGACTGAATGCCCTGAGCTCCTGTCTTCTCCCACCTTACATTCTTCTTTCCACCCAGCCATGTCCCTTCCTATTTCCACCTCCCTAGTGCTGGGATTACAGGAGTGTGCCACCATTGCCTGGCAGCTATAGTTAACTGGTGTGACTAGCTCTGCACTCTGATCTTCAGGCAAACTTTGTTTGTTAAAGAGCAAACAAAATTTCACCACTGATAACCAGAAAACAAGTCACTACAAAATGCCCTTATGCAGAGTGTTTAGCTCCCAGGCTTCCTTCCTTCCTACAGAATGCACAAAGCGCACATCTACTCTAGAAAAGATTCATGATTCTGTCTCCATCCAAAGAGAAGAATTAGAGCTGGCCTCATTAGTCATTTTCTTCAGTAACTGAACTTTACTGGGTATTATTCCTGATTACTGGTTTGTGAAAAGTACTCAGCTCCCTTTTTCATGAATATTAAATATTATAGTATAAAGCAAAGTGGCCCTAGTCTGATGGGAAGCACAAAAGAATAGGAAAAAGAGAAGTAGGACATTCTTAAGACCCTTTAAGTCTCAATCACTTTTACATCATACCATTGGTGAAATACTGTTCTGAAGGGCTCTAACCCTAACCCTAACCCAAACCCTAAACCTAACCCTAACCCTAACCTTAATAGAACTAGCAAAAACCACATTGTTAGGTATGACATGTATCTCAGCCCTGAGCTAGTTTTTACCCATAAGACCAGTGTGGGGTGAGGAAAATAGGGAGGGTATGTTTTGCATGAGATCTCAGAAGGCAAAAGGTGTTAGATAAGATGACTTCACATGAAATAAAATATGTGAATCAAATTGAGAAAGTACTGGGAAAGCTTGGAAATTACAACCAAGTGGTTGAGATTTCCTAACTCTCTTAGACACAGTACAGGGAGTTCCTGGGATGAAAAAGAACCCCTTTCAATAGAGAATTGTTTATTTGATAGTTGAGCAGCATATGAGACACTAACTGGTTGAGTCATGGAGATCAATTTCTATGAAGTCACCTTTGAAAATAAAAAGATGTAAAATTCTAATTTAACTTCTTGTATTTAAGTTCAAGATTTTCAAAATTGAAAGTAATGAGAAATGTATGCAATTTGCTGTTATTTATATGTTCATATTCTTTACCTCATTTTAGTTTTAAGACATATGTGTATTATATTGGCAATACCACTGGACTATCAGTTCAAGGAAAACTATAAGGTATTAACGAATTCTTAAAAAATCATTTTAACTCACCCTTCAAGAAGATTCTATATTTTAAGTTATATATATATATATATATATGCTATAACATGTCAAAGATAGTGTTTGTTTTTTTAAAATACTTGTTATCCAATAGAGGACCACAAGCCTCCTAGGCAAATTCTTTACCACTAGCATCCAAGTCCTCAAACATATCACTAAACTTCATAAGTTTATACACTTAAGAAATTTTATGAATGTAATGGAGAAATTGTTAAATTCAAAACAATGGAGGCAATTTAATTATAGAAACATTTCATTCACAAACCTGAACTTCATTGGACTGGATGCTGAGTAGTGAATCTATGGTAGTAATATGGGTGGCCAAAGAAGAATATACATAATGGAGATCTAAGTTCTGAGTGCGTTAAGGTAGAACTAATACTGTTCCTGATATTGTACATATTCCCAGGAGTGCTGGTCATTCATGAGAGGCTCTCAAGTCAGTAAAATTATCCTACTCTTGAAGGCTGGTTAAGTGAATTCTGGACTGTACCAAAGAGGATGTGTGTGTGTGTGCATGTATGTGTGTGTATGTGTGTTTGTGTAACACAAGTGGGTCTTTTACAACCTTATTTCCTTATCTGGTGAAAATCTAGTCTTCCTAACCCTTGGCTAATTTCTTGGTTTGCCCATTTTCACTTTTGCAGTGTTTTGTTTTGTTTTGTTGGATTGGGGCTTTTTTGTGTTTTCGAGAAAAGTTTCTCTGTGTAGCTCTGACTGTCCTGGAACTCCATTTGTAGACCAAGCTAGCCTCGAACTCAGCTCTGCTCCCGACTTTTAGGATAAAAGGGAAGACCACCACTTCCTGGCATGTTCTGTTTTGTTTTTCCAAATATTAGCCAAGGTTGGCCTCAAACTCATGTTACTTCACCCTCTGCCTCTTTCAGCAAATTTTACCGGCATGTGCCACCACAACTGTCCACCTTTGTGTTTTCGAGTTGGGAGCTTCTTCATCTGAGAGAAGTCCTCCATCCAGACACTCTTCCTGCATCTATCTGCCCCAGCCTCATAACCTTTACTTCCATACATCTGTGGCTTTTCTTTTGCTTTGACTCTGATGTTCTTTCCCCCCTTTCCTTCCTTTTTTCACAACTTTTGACCTTTCTAGCTGTCTACAAGCCAATACACTTATCAATGAATTTATTATCTTCTATTTTATAGAAAAAATGAACTTCACAAGTAAACACTCCAGCTTTCTCCTAAAATATGTGTCACTTCAAACCTCCTCCTATTTCTTGTCCTAAGTCATGTAACTGCATTGCTTGTCTAGGTTCACTCTTGATGTCCTTGATTTCTGTATTGGTTTGAATATGAACCATCTCTTAGAATTCCTTTGTTAAAGCTTATACCAAGCTGTTGGTAATATTGTGGGGAGTTCTGGAGACTTTAGGGTTTGGATAAAACAAGTTCACTGAGGTCACATCTTCTTGGGCATTGTGTCTCTGGCTCTTCCTTGACTCACTCTTATCGTCCTTTCTATCATTGAATTGAACCATCTTTTTCTGTCATAATTTCCTTAGCCAATGATGTTCTGCCCAGGCCCAGGGAACTTTTAAAAGACCCAGGCTGAATTCTCCAAAACTGTGATGCGAAATCAATTTTTCCTCTAGGACAGATTATATCAGGTATTTGAGTCATAGTGGTGAGAAAATACTAAATCAGTTTCCATGGTGACCTACTTCATTAATAATTCTTCACTTGGCTACACTATGCTCATGATTATGTGACCTTGTTTTCAAGATACCAATTTTGACAAAATACAATACATCAATTTGATTTTTTCCCCACCATGTCTCAGAATGTTTTGGTAAAACATTGACAGTGAAATGAATGGATTATGAATAAAACTGGCTGAGAAAAGTAGTTATACTTCATAGTTTTAACAATATAGTGACGATGACATACACTGTGGTACTCTAGTATGTAAGCACAGAGAGAACAGAATACAACATTCAGGGAAGATTTATTTCAGAATATGAATCACCTCGCTGATTTGAATGGTGGCACTGCAGTGGGGTACAGATTATTTTCAAGCAATGTACTGATCAATTTGGATCTATTTATTGGTAGAGATGAGTCTTAACCACTGTTTCAGGCAACATAAAATTGATACGCACATACTAAAGACAGGGGTCATTTGTAAGCAATATAAGAGAAGTCATTAAGATAAAATCCACTTCCAAGAAAGGAAGTGGACCAGAGCAGGGAGAGAAATTAGCAGCTCCAGCAAGCTGCTATGTGAAGGGTAGAGCTCTTGTGTCTGCCTCATTTACATCATAGCTGTTCCATACAGACTCTACCTGTTTTGTGTTGTTTTACATAGAACCATGAGTTTCATTAGTTTCTTCAATCTTCATCTAGGCATGTATTATAGTGAGCCATGGCTTCAACGAAGATGCTCTGGAGCACTGGTACACTTTCCTCTTTGACAAATTTTGTTATACTTTTTATTAGGTTACATTAACTACACATAAATACATAATGCTGTATTTTGCTATTATACTCAACATACAGTTCATTCTTGTGTCCTACTTTCTTGTGTATTCATTCCCCTTATTGTTCTCTGCTATTTTTTGCTTCTACTTTCTTTTTTTTTTAAATAAGGGGTGACTTTGTGAGCTTCTTTAGGTTACTTACAGAAAGGTTTTTTTTTTATTTGGAAAGGCAAGGGTATTTTGCCAGTGCTTACACCACTGAAGAACATGTTTCTCCCTCTTCCATCAACCAACAGCTGCTTATACACCAGTGCTATACACAGCACTCTCTGGTCCATGGCAAAGTAAAGATGGATTTAATCTAGTGCCAGCAAGCACTGTCACAATAAGTTCGAGAGTGCAACAGCCATGTCATGCCCAGATAACAAAACCCTACTATTTTTTCCATTCCTAACATTCTCCCCTCCCTTTTTACTGAGAAGTTCCCTGAGCCTTTGAGGGTGATATATATGTCTATTGACAGCTGAGCACTTCACAGTGTTTATTCTCACATTCACCAGCTACAAATCTCTGCAGTAAAGGCTGTCCACTCATCAGCTATGAATATCTGCAGTAAATGCTGCCCACTGCAAAGGGAAGCATCTCTGATTAAAGCTAACAACAGCACTCATCTGTGAATGGAAACATTATTTTAGTAGGCTTTTTTAAAATAGATCTATCATCTTTAATTATTCAAAGAATTAGCTTCCTCAATAGGACTTATGTCCTCATCAATTGGAAGTTTTTGGCAAAGATTATAGCAGCAGACATTAACTGCTTATTTGGAACAAACCTTAAGACTAATCAGCAAATGATTAGTTACCATGATCACTGAATTGCCACTGCTGCTGTAGTGGCTATCTGGCCTGTTGGAAGTATGGCATACATGGGTGAGTGAGACTGTTGATGTTTGTTTTCTCCCATCAGCCTGAATAGCACCTACCAGTACCATGAAGCCTCCCGATAGCCTTAATAGCACTACTAGCACCAGAAAGTATGCCACAAGTAAGGAAGCTTTCTCCTGAGTTCAAGCTTAACTTCTCTGTTTTTCAGACAGAACAAGTGTGTTCAGCAAGAGAGTCTCACCATCTATCTCAGATTAGCAGCCAAGGACAATGATAGTCACCTATGCTGTTTTAGAGGCCCTAGTAGACCAACAGCTCATAGGAAGAAAGCCCAACAGTAAGACCTTCAGAAAGAAAAGCAAATTTTGATTTGGAAGCTGCTAAACAGTTTAAGTATAGGACTGTACATAATTATGTATGAAGAAAATATTTTTTAAATCACTTTAAAATAATATCAGCTGATAACAAAACATCCTAATAAGATTTCAAAGGAAATACAGAGAGTAAGTGAAATGTTATTTGCTCATTAAAAAATAATCAATAAGTTGTTAAAAGGTTTAGTGTAAGATGGTTGAATTTGGTTTTTCATTAAACAGCTAATAACTTTTCAAACTATGCATTAAGGCCTAGTAAATGTGCATGGGACTCTTTGGTATAATATTTCTTGAATTCTTCACCAAAAACTTGAAAGACATTTGGAAATACAGTTTGTTTAGAGATAAAGAAATCAAGGCACAGAACTTAGTAGCCTACATGCTTGCTTCTAACAGAAGAGAGTTCCAGTTTAAGGCAAAGCCTTGTTCAAACTCTTAGTTCTCCCTTCACTCTGACTCCATCAACATAACACTTAGATGAAAAGTATATTTTATGTGATATACTCAGTGTATAGAAAAAGTCTTAGCTATAAATCAGAAGTGAAATGCTATGTTTAGTGCAAAGAACTATTAGGAAAAGTAATAAGTCAGTTATGGACTTGAAACTCTCAAAAGAAAATAAGAGGAGGAAGAGGAGGAGGAGGGGGAGGAGGAGGAGGAGGAGGAGGAGGAGGAAGAAGAAGAAGAAGAAGAAGAAGAAGAAGAAGAAGAAGAAGAAGAAGAAGAAGACCAAAGATACCTAGGTAGACATAGCAATAATTGAGTAGAAATGATATATACTGAAGCCAAACAGTCTATTGGTGAAGGGAGCTATATCATTGGCCAAGAAATTCTGAGAACTTTTAAAAAAGGAGTTCTAGACGAGAACTGAACAAGGATAATATAAACAGACATGATAACATTGAAGGTAGCAATTTCACAGGGTTCCAATCCTAGACAAAGAACTACAGACCACTAAGGAATTCTGAGACAAAGAAAATTAGTCTTCCATAGGAAATAGATGCTCAAATAGTTATTCATTGCTAAGGATTCTGTCTGAACTTGTATAGTACAACAACATTGTAATGATTAAGTAATTTGTCTCTCTATATTTTATCAAATATTTATGAAACAAAAATTAAATAAAAGGAGGAGGCCAGAGGTCATGTATTTGACAAGGAGGATACATGGAATGGGCTGAAGGAATGGGGAAATCCTCTAATCATACTTAAATTTTAAAAATTAAACTATGCCTTTAATCCCAGCACTCAGGAGGCAGAGATATGCAGATCTCTGTGAGTTCGAGGTTAGCCTGGTCTACGGATCTAGTTCCAGGACAGTCAGGACTGTTATTCAGGGAAACCCTGTCTCGAAGAAACAAAACAAAAAACAAAGAAAGAAAAAAAGAAAGAAAGAAAGGAAGGAAGGAAGAAAGGAAGAAGAAAAAAAGAAAGAAAGAAAGAGAGAGAGAGAGAGAGAGAGAGAGAGAGAGAAAGAAAGAAAGAAAGAAAGAAAGAAAGAAAGATCCATGAGAGAGAGAGAAAGAGCTTTGCCCAGAGAACCTCAGCAACTAAGAGCTAAAACACTGTGATCTCAAATACTCCTTGCATCTCTGTCATTAAATTATCTTTCCATGAATTTCCCAGAGGGAAGGCCACATAGGGGCACAAAAACACACAGCCTTTGCAAGTTGATTATCAAATCACCCATCATTACTACCTTTTTCTTGATTATTTTATCAAAGTTTGATGATTTACATTTCAATCTATGATTTAGAGAACTGATTTTATCCAAATCAGTGTCTGTGTGCATATGTGTGAGCTTAAGGCTGTGCTTTGTCCTGCTATTTGTACTGTATATTAAATTCTACTGAATAAAGTATTATTAGACCAGCAGCTGTCAGGCACCTTGTATGGGTATGTTGCCCAATTTAGCAAATACTCCTTTTACATACACACCTTACACCTAAGTTTTAATTGTGTATCTTCATTCTGCAATCTGTGATTGTGTCTTTAAGCACAAACTCAGGGAGGAGGGGACCGAATGCAAGAAGAGAAGTAGGGAAAGGAAGAGAGAGGAAAGAGAAAAAAAAGGTTGTAAATTAGCCAAAATCCCATAGAGGGCAGTATGGTTCAAGTTGTGTTAGTATGAACACCTACTTTCCTGTAAGCCCATAATGCTCTCAGCATTCCCTGGTTACCTGTAGATCAGTTGCCCAATACCAAATGGGCAGTCCTGAAAGCATGATTACGATAACATTTTAGGGTCTCTTTATGCATTTAGGGATATGGGTGTGCGTTTGCATGCATGTATGTATGTAATATCACTTAAAGAGATCAAGGAAGGGTATATGAGAAGGTGTAGAGGGAGACAAGGAAAGGGAGAAATGATTTAATTATGTCATAACCTCAATAAGTAAATAAATATTTTTAAAGAAGAATATAATGTTTGTCAAATATACAGAAGTATAAAATAAAATCGTGCTTATGGGAAGTGGTAATGGATAAATACACTTTAAAATGTTAAAATGCCAGGGCAAGCTTTAATCATTAATAAACAATCACTGTGAAATCTGTAGAGATTTATAAAATGCATGTTCAATTATTCATTGCTCCTAAGTTCAAGTGGCTCTTTTGATGTTGTCAGCAACTCACACTTGTTGAGTCTATAAGGGGAAATACATAAAAACATCCAAGTTTGCTAAAATTGAATCTACTTGATTTCAAAATATACTTGCTCCATTCATGACATCTGCACAGTTTGGGCAAATACTTTTATTCCTCTGTGTTTAGTAATGATTATTTTGTCTACCTTGTAGGGTTGATGTGAAGACTGGATTAGATAGTATAAATTAGTCTATATTATTAGCTATAATTCATGAATAGCATCAGCTATTAATAATTGGAAAGCACATAAGAACATAAGTTTTACTAAATAATATTAAGATAGTTTTAGTCAAATATCAGTTGGACTATATCTTTAGCTTGAGCACTGAAAAGTAAAAATAAAATTAAGTAACAGACTATACCCTACATGGCAAGTTAACAAGATGATAATATCAGCGGATATTAATTTTGTCAAATAGGCAAAAATGCAATCAAAAGGGAAACACAATATCTAAAAGTATAGATAAAATAGAAAATGAGGTGACAGCAAAAAATGAACAGAGTAAAGTAATTTTATTGCAGTGGGGTGAATTCTGTAGCTACTTTGCTTTTAGACCTGTGCCAATACATATCAGTCCAAACCCAAAAAAGCATACTGTGAAGAATGTACCTAAGCATGAACCATAGGACTCAGGTCCCATAATGCTCCATTTTTTTTCTTGAAATTTTAGCAAGTTTATACCTATTGGAACACATTACAAGGATGAGAATTTAAGGGATAAGGAATCAGCTCATAAAGTTTTATACTTCTCACTCAACTTTTCTTTAATACTGAAAGCAGTAAAATAACATTTATTAACTTTAAAAGTGATGCAAGTCTCTACTGTACTCTATACACTATCCATTGATGTAAATTCATCAGCTATTTAATGTGATAAATTTGTATTAATCTTTAATATTTCAGTTGCTGCTATATTAACTATAGATTTATGTTTTAATTCTTTATAAATTTTACACTTTAATATATATATGAATATATTATCATAATCTCAAAGAGAAAAATGATAATTGTGACTAAGCTTTTAAATTATAAATGATGTCTAACTACACCTAAAATATAAATTCATGAGTGAAAATCTAGACAAAGACCCTTGATTTAAAGATACTGGAAAGATTCACTTTCGCAAAACTGATGGCAGTGTAAAAAATATAATCTCAAACCTGGAATAGAATGTGAGATAGAAAACACTTTTCCTGGTTACAAAGATAAGAATGAATCACAGTCTTCCAAAAAGGCCTCATGCTCCAAATTTAATTTGCAAAATTATATCTGTGTGCAGTTTGCAAGAATCAGAATGAAAACAAGCATGAAACTCTAAAAGTAAATAAAAGAGGAAACGGCAGCAGAGCAGAAGCAATATTAATGGCCCCAGGTAGATTTCGGGCTTTTCAAGCAAGGTCTGGAAGCTGCAATATACTGCTATCATTTGATAGTTGTGCATTTATGAAGAGACACACACAGCCACAGACTTTTGTATGAAGGTTTAGTAGATAAATATGAAAGGGAAAACTTATTTGCGGGGAGGGGTGTTTTGGACAGGGTTTCTGTGTTTAACAGCCCTAGCTGTCCTGGAATTATCTCTGGTAGAGCAGGCTGGCCTTGAACTCACAGATATCCACCTACCTCTGCCTTCCAAATTCTGGGATTAAAGACAGGTGCCACAACCACCCAGCTAGGAAAAAACTGCTTATTGATACTTGGGTACCCTGATAAAAATACAATTGCAATAAGAACTTTGTATGTGTTTCAATTTAATTTTTTTTTTTTTTTTTTTTGATTTTCGAGACCAGGCTGGCCTCGAACGCAGAGATCTGCCTGCCTCTGCCTCCCGAGTGCTGGGATTAAAGGCGTGTGCTACCACCGCCCGGCTCAATTTAATTTTTGAGTAAAACAATCATTTTATGAAAATGAACCTAGCCATCACCATAACAACCGTTATGTATTTTATTTAATATCACTACTGTACATTCTGCTTGCCAATTAGGAAAACCATGATAAAGCAAATACATCAACAGAGCTTTGAGAAACCGCATTGGATATGGCAAAGCCCTCAAAATCCCAGTAAAGGGGCAAAAGAAAGAGTAAAATATGAAAGCATGAGAAGCAGGACTAGGGACAGTGGTGTGGACACAATAAAGGTTATGATGCACAACTCCTATCATGGACTAAGGAGAGCGGTGTGGACAAAATAAGGGTTATGATACATACTGTCTATCATGGACATCTTTGGAAAACAAATGGCCGATTTGGGGCAAATCACATAACCACTACAACTGAATTTTGAAAAATAGAAAGTAGAAAATAAAAACTTTGTAAAAACAAATTCCTAGGGGTTTTTAATCAACCATCTGAAAACCAGGTGTTCCTGAAGCATTGTTGGAATGGAAGAACATTAAGAAGGGCTATCAAAAACCTGCAGCCAGAAATGCCAGAGCTAAAAGAGAGAAGCCATTCGAAAAAGTGAAGTGAAACTAGCCAAATACTCGATTACACACAAATCAAAGAACAATTAGTGTAATAAATAACAAACAAAATGCCACTTTATTTAAGTTTGGACCTTTGACTGGGAAGCCTGCTTTTTCTGTGAGATCTCAATGACGGTTGAGAAAGTGAAAACAATAGGTTAAAGAAACAAATTCACATTAATGTGGGAAAGAATTTCACTTCTTCCTGCTGTTGACATGATTCTGGCTATCTGAAGAGGCTCTTTGAAAAAAAAAAAAAGTTCAGTTAATTTTGGAGTTTTATTTAGCCAAGATAGGAGACAAAATTTTAAGAAATAAATTTAAGAAATCCTGGTTTGTGTGTCACTCCAGACTTTCACCTGGGGATTCCTGCATGCTAGGAAGCACTCTTCTCCCCTAATTACAACCCCAACCCTGAAGCAATCATAAATGAAACAATATTAAACCTCATTAATAATAATGCATTCACAAAGCATGTGGAAATTAAGGAGGGAAAAGGCATACACCTACATCATATATCATAGTTTTGAAATGCTCCGAAAAATTAAAGTAATTGTGTGTTGCTACCTAAAATTCCAGCCAATTTAATAGGAAGAAACCTGTCAACGTGAGTTAAAATTTTAAGACTTTTTATTCCATCACTATTCTCCTAAAATTAGGATATACATCCCTAGTAAGTAAACAAATTTTATGACTATATATTGTTTATAGAAGCAAAGACATGAATGTAATCTGAACATATCCACTAAGAGAGGTATCAGTGGATAGATTGCATCTGCCCCCACTGTAATGGTTTAGATAATTTATTGGGCTATAAGGAATCTACAAGAGTGCATTAAAATTATTACAGATTACGTGATTCCTGTAAGATAATATTGAAAAAGAATGTATAAATAAATCCACACAATACCCCTATTTTTTTGTAAAGTACTGTTAAAATAGTCTTATCTGTTGTGTGTACATTTATTATATACACATTTGTTTGTGGACATTAAATTATGTGGAGACGGATGAATTATTTTAGGCATGGGTGTGTTGAGGGTTAAATGTAGGCGGTAGTCAAAATCTGAAGCAGTCAACTAGAGTCGCTACCTCTATGTAACCTTGCAAGCGGCCTGGATTTCTTTCTCAAGAGGTAAGGTTAACATGTTTGCATAATGGCTGCCACTTATTTTTCTTTGTGATTGTTCATGTCCACTGTGTAATTATAAAATTTCCTTATTTACTTTTACATGTCAATTTATTATTGTTTCCCTCTTCTGAGAATATGGTGCTTTCTATATTGCGTATATTGTGCAAATGAAGCAGTATGGGAATTGCAACTGTAATTTAAGTCAAAATATTAAGGTTCCTTATGATGCTCAGAATTATCAAAGACATTAAAGTAACATTTTAATAGTTCTAAATTATTGCAAAATAAAGAATAAGTTGGCCTCAGTCTTCAGATTTTAAATGGGCACCCAATAAATACTGCAGAACTTCTTTGTGGTTTCTATGTATATATAACATACCAGCATTGACAGCAAGCCTGACCTGGAGCTTGTAATAAACAATTAAAATATTATTGTACTAACACCTTGATGTTTATGAGAATGTACTTGACTGCATCTTAACATAATGAACGCAATGTTGTTTTTTACGAATACCAATCTACACTGTAGGCAATCTAATTAACTGAAACCATCCCTTATTATCCCAGCTTTTTAAATGTTGCAGATTGGGGAGGTGACTCTGTAATTAATACATTTGCTGTGTGAGCATGTGGATCAAATTTGGATCCCTGTAATCCCAATTCAAGGCAGGCAGAGATTATGGAAGATTAAAGCAAACACAGTAGACTGACTAGGTAACAAACTTTGGCACAGCAAAAGACTGTGCCTCAATTTATGAGAGTGATAGGTGAAGCTACCTGATGTCAACCTTGGGCCTCCACATGCATGTGCACACATGTGCACCTGCATACACTTGCATATCCAAATATGTGATGTACAAATACATGCATGCAGCATGTCCTACTAAAACAAAACAACGAAATGCTGTCTTTTTTATATTGATGTGTGAATTTTAAGTCCCGGTCTCTGGTCTCCATCTTTGGAGGCCCTGTCCCTGTGACCACCAAAACTTTACCCCTCCCTGGAGGAGGGTCAAGACAGCCCACCAAAAATCTTGACCCCTTTCCCAGTCTATTTAAACTGCTCCCCTGGAAAGTCTCCTCATGGTCTCTCTCCTTTTCTTTCTGGTGGTCGCATTTGCGGCTTCCCCTTTTCCCCTCGGGGTCACGCAAGAGCTCAGAAATCCCATTAAACCTGGATATTTTAAATTGGGTTTGTTGTGATATGGCTTGATTGGGATTTTGTATCGGCAGAGAGCTTGCGTTAGAAACATTCCTAACATGAACAAAGTTTAATCTAGTGTGTTCAAGTTCTTCATTGTGTGATTTTCTTTGTGCTTCCCAGTTTGAAGAATGTGGATGTTGCAAGTTCTTGAAATATATTGTATATGCCCAAATGTCAAATTGACATATTTTTTTCTCTTGGGAACTTGATATCTGAGCTTGCATTAGATTGTTTCTTTGCACAGAATAGTGCTCACAACACTCCTTCCCTTCTCTCTTGATTTGAAACACCAACTATAAGACAGATTCTCAGGACAGATACATAAATAAAAGTGCCTTTGGTATCCCTTAAGTAGTGAGTATTTCAGCTCAAGAGAGAATGAGTGTTGAGAGTAAATGACATGAAGTAAATGTACATGTATAGGTTAAATAAGTTCCCTAGAATGCCTGTCTGAATAATGTATATATATTCACATCAACGTGAGAAACATGGAGCCCACAACACACTCCTTGAGAACAGGTTGTTCTCTAAGTTCTCCTCAGAAGAGTAGGGATGCTCTACTGTTGATGTCAGCAAAGGGAAGGAATACTTTTTCTCTTTTTCCAGATTTACCCATCAAATAATTCTAGATGGAGTATTGTCCTTTATTGGAAATTTGGGAGTGAAGAATATAGGCTCATTTCTAACATCTGAATGTTTCTATCTCTATCTTGAGGCAAGGGCTTTACTAATTGTTCCAGATACATGCATGGGAATAAATGAATACAAATATGTAAAAATACGTAAATATATACATCCAGCACTATATTGATGAGGACTAGAGAATTCATAGAATAACAGTTTTTTTACATGATGTAATTTCCACAGTTTGCAGTTGGAAAATTTTCCCAACTGTATTCTATGGAAAAAGAAAAAAAAAAATGGCATTCTAAAGGCTATTACCTGCTTGCCTCTTGTTGCTCTCTTACCCCGATATGAAGCCACTGCATGTGTGGGCCTGCTAGAAGTGCTAGAAGTGCATAAAGCTAGATTGAGAGGAATAAACTCTCTCTCCCCCTCCTCCCCCTCTCTCCTCTCTCTCTGCCCTCCTCCTCCTTCTTCCCCCCCCCTCTCTCTCTCTGTCTTTCTCTCTCTGAGAAGGAGGAAGGGAGGGAGGGAGAGAGAGAAAGAGAGAGAGAGAGAGAGAGAGAGAGAGAGAGAGAGAGAGAGAGAGAGACTGAATAACATCTGCACTGTTCTCATGCCCCTCCCCATTCAAAACCCCAGGGAGTTTGGATTCCTACTTTGCTGGCAGTGGGACTAGAGTTTGCTTCTCACTATGGTATTTTCCAGAGTCCAGTGATGTTAGTTTCACAGCAGTGACCACTATGACTATTTTCTTAGACTGTTTAAAGTGTTTAAGTGTTTCCATTGGTGCACATTGATGTGATATTTTTATTTTTTAAAAAAAGAAATATGAAAAGCAAAAATTGACTGGAAACAGAAATTTGATTAACTTAAATTTCTTTGATGTGGTTATGACTAAAATGAATTAACCAGAAATTAATGTGTTACTAGGAAACTGTAATTGGTATATAAAATAAATGAAAAAATAATAAAAATAAATTAGAAAGAAAAGAAAGGAAGGAATGCTTTTCTGTGTTTTTCTACACATTTTGTGAGATAATTAACATTTTTAATTTCTTAGGTAATTTCAAGGGTAGAATGGAATGAATCCAATTGTCTTGTAAGAAATAGAAACCACTTCCTTCTTTCTATATTTTCTATAAATTTAAGTGCTGAGGTCACTGCCCATTTGCCTTCCAAGCTGCTAATGTTGCATCAACTATCTGTCATCTAGCTTGCCAAGCATCCCTGACAGAGAGTCTTGAACAATGGAGCCTAGTTGATAAAAATATAGATTTTCATGAAGCAGAACTTTATTTTATACTAAAGTTAGATGGACATATCCCTGTCATATATTAATCATCATAACTATTTGAGTCATTTCTCACTGAGTTGGAATAAAATGTGTAAAATAAACTTGTATAGATTTATTGACTTGTTTATTTATATTGTTATGTCGCTGGGGATGGATTCTGGAGCCTGGCATAATAGGCAAGCACCGAATTACAAAGCTACCTCCTCAGCCCTGAATCCTCTTTGCTTTGGTTGAGATGCTTCCTCTCTAATGTTTGTGTCAATCTGAGGTAGACTTCAGTGACATTTTTAAATGCTATTTCATAGTCCTATTGACATTTTCTTATTTCAATTTAGATAGATACCTTTCCACGGAGCAGAACTTCTCATCAGTGCTAACATAGTTAATGGCAGAGAGTGAAGGTATTGGTTGCCTCAGTTCCCAAGTGGAACCTGAAGGAAATGGGAACTTTCATATCTATCCACAGCAAGGCAAAGCCTCTTCATTCTTGCTTGACTCAAATCCTATGCTGAAGTGGTAAATTATGGTGAAAAGCAGAAAGCAAGGCAACTAAGTATGTTTTCCTGAATAAATAAAGAACACAGGTCTGTATCCATTTGCAAGCAATTTCGCATATGTAAAGTACATAGTTGATACTATGCTCTTACAATGATAATTTTCTGATTGTCTCCTATGATGATGCTCTATAATCTGACTTAATAAAATGCATCAAGCATAACTTAATTATCAGCAATCATTTCATGAGTCAATGAATGATGGTCAATATAAAGTTGTTAAAGAAATCCTGGCTGATACAATCGACACACACGCACACAAAACACTTTTTATATAGAGGCACTTTTTTTGATTTGATTTTAAATAAAACATTTCATTTCATACCTCATCCAAGCCATTTCTCTTTTCTGGGTAGTGACCACTATGTTTTTCTCCATTTTTTAATCTTTCTTCTCAGAATTATATGTTGACTCTTTTTCACATATTCAGTTTATGTAGAAATAGTTTTTATCACTGAAAATCTTATGTCATATATCATAACCATTAAAAAGTTCCAAGAGTAACCAGGTGATGGGTAGTAGACAAGTTTCTGTCCATACTAAAACCAATGATCCTCACACATATCTTCGAATGACAAAAGTTAAAATTGTATCCAGTACACTGACTGTCTCCTGGTTACATAGATACACTAAAGAATGGCGATTGTAAGTCTTATAATACAAAACTGCTGCATTGAAATTTTCCACATGTAACACTCTACCTGTAGGAGAAAGGAGAAATGTGAGCTTCTTCTTGCTTGGAGACTCATCTGTCTATGCAATGGGAAGGAGCTGTGTTTACAAAGAAAAATGATTCTTCTCTATTATATATGCTACTGAATCCACTAATGGGCAAATTGAAGAAAGGATTCTCCAGGGATGAAATAAAAGACCATTCCATATGTCCATCTATTTATAACCTCACCCCACCTGTGATCATACTCTACCTTTTGTTATGCAGGTTAAATTACCTCGTGTGTGTATGTGTGTATCACATATACATAAATACACACACACACACATATATATATATATGTATATCAGGTATATTATATACCTGATCCAATAGCTGAACTGTTATTAGACTCTCCTTTAACTCCATATCCTCCAACACAGCACAAAGGCAACTTTCAAATGATCCCATACTTACATAAGAAACAAGTTTGCATAGGTTGGTGTGCATTGTGAAGAAACATGCACCTTTATTTCATACACATGGCTCTACATACCAAATAATTTCATATTATTGCTTACTTGGTTCAGTGTTTTTTTTTAAATAATAATAGTAATTAGGTTCCCGCTTAAGCAGTAAATTTAAGAAAATGATGGACATAGAGTTCAAGGGTGTGAAACTTTTCCATTGTGTTTTAATTTTAGCCTCAATTTACTATTGATTCACATTTGATTGCCCAAAGCTCCCTGGTGTTCAGTATTTCTGTCTCCACATACCATACCACATCTATTTAGCTAAAGTAGTTGATGTTTTGCAAATTATTTATGTGTTAAAAATACATCAGAGAACTTGAAAAACTTACATCTAGCCCTCAAAATCTCCCATTTTGTAAATCCAAAATTCATTTCAGTGACTCCAACAGACTCAGCAGAACAGTAGACATTTATGCATCCTCAAAGGCAGAGCCTTCCCTATGAATAATAATAAAAAGTTACTGCTATCTAATCAGCAAACTGGGAAATTATTGAACATTAACAATTATGATTCATATTCGACCTGTTTTCTATGCTGTTTTCTTCTAACTTATCAAACAGGCCACCAGGATTTAGGGATGTTGATAATGCAACCCATATAATCCCATCTCCGGAAAGACCAGAAATTGGAATCCATCTCTATTTTATTGCAAAGCTGGTATTCCATTCTGTTATTTCTGTTATTTTTATCCTACTATATTTGCTCATTTACCTGCTTTGTATCGGTTTTGAAGAGAAGAAGAAAATGTGTCTTGCAAAGGCTTGCACATCTTATCTGTGAAAGCTTCCTAAAGCAAGTCCATCCAGCAACCATCTCCCCCCCCACACACATTTCTACCTCTGTGCTCATCCCACACCTAACCAAGTTTTTGTCTTTTTTTTTTTTTTAAGAGATTAGCTGTTTTCAGGACTAAAGCATCAACAACTCTTTGCCTTAAAAAAGATTGTAGATTTGCAAGATCTAAGTGAATTTGGTCTGTTACCACCCCACCCCCCCCATGCTCTGGGGCTTTGTCCTCTGTACTGAAAGAACAAAGAAGGGACTACTTTCTCTTACAACACACTGGGAAGGGCTAGCATTGAGTGATCCAGTTCGTCTACTTCTGATGCAGCAATCTTCACATGTAGTGGTATTCATTTACTTTTTTTTTTTCAAATAAATATTGTCAGAGCAAGGAACCTTTCAGGCACATTCTCCCACTTTCTTCTCTACCCTTTTTGATCATGGTTTTTCTCACTTCTGTGCATTACAAATAGAGGAAGAGGACACTCAAAGAAAGGCCAAATTCTCTCTAAAGAACTACACGTAAGCTGGACTCAAACTTTGCTTCTCGGTTTCCGTGCCATGTACCCACTGGTCTTCCAAGGCTCCCCACCAATTGTGCCACAGGAGGACTGGCCTCGGTTTCAGAGGCTGGAAGCCTACTATCAATGTCCATTTTCCTAACCTCAGGGCTTTCTTTTTAACGAGAGAATACTAGTACCTGGCTCCCATACTGACTGTCATCCTCTTTATTTTTTAATTATTAATCACATTACTCATTGTACAAAGTAACAGACTGCCTCACAATATTTTTGTTCATGTGAATGATGTACTTTTCTCATATTTACATGCATTACCCTCTCTTGTTCCCTCCAACTGCTGGTCCTTTTCCTCTTACCAAATAATATAAAATTGTACCTTTTCTATTTTACACACACACACACATATTTTAAATAGAGACTCTACATACAAAAGAATGTATATTTGTCCTTCTGAGTGGTTTATTTCACTCAGTATAATTTTCTCTGTGGCTATCAATTTTTTTCTACCAATGACATAATGTCATTCTTTATAACTTAACACAACTCCCTGGTTTATACATTTTCTTTGTGTGTTTATCCGCTGGTAGTCAGATTCCACAGCTTGCCTACTGTGCCTCATTCAGTAGCAGACAGGGTGTGCAGGTGTCTCTGGCTGGTGTCTTGGAGACCTCTGCGGATATTCCCAGGCCTGATGGAACTGGATCCCGTTTGTTCAGGTTTTATTTCCATTTAGATGATGAGAACAGGTGAGAAGAGGCACTAAAGTCTGTCTCAAGGAGACTTCTCTTTCATCCCTAGATTGAACAATAAGGAGATAGGTGTGAGAATAAAATTAAAGATAGAGAAATATAGTATTTTACGAAGTATAGACAGAAAACTTTTCTTAATCGTGATTTAAAAAAAAATATGTAACAGTGGTATGCACCAGTCCAGTTCAGAGAAAAAGTACTGTAGATTCTTAAATGCGAACTTTAAATCATTCTTTGAACAAATTTTTATTGAGTACTTGTGGGCAGCCCATTGTCCACAGTGATGTGGAATTAGACATGGCATACATGTCTTAGAAAATGTATATTCTAGGTCTGATAATATTTTGAGCCCACATTTGATCATACAACAATTGGGTGAAATAACACCTATTAACAAAATAAAAGAAAATAAAGTTGCCTTTATTATTAAGTTGCTGTCATTTGTTGTTATCCTGCGACCAGGGTATGCACAGGACGTCACTCACACCAGGGTCCCTTGGATGGGTTTCCTTAGCGCTGCAGAGAGACCAAGGCTTGGGCTTTGGATGCCACCAGGGGCTGGCTAGTCGCCCTGCCCAGCCCCGCCCTACCGGCTGCTGGGCGCGTGGCACAGAGAGAGCAGGCAGCTGAGTTCCCATCGCCAGTCACCACCGCGCCAGGTGAACTGTTTAGACTCAGCTCACACAGGCACAGACTTTGCCCGGACGCTGCCCCAGTGACCTGAAGCCTCGGGTCCTTCCTTGGCCCCCCGCAAGACGTCCCGCAGGTCTCACGTCCGAGCGCGGGTGTCTCCGGAGCTCCAGTGGCTGTGGCTTAGGTTGGGCGGCTCCCAAGGCACATCACCTGTTTGACAGCCTCTCCCTAAACCAGAGAGCAGCACCCGCGCTGGGAGCCCCGCGCGTCACTTGCAGCTCCAGCGGATTAGAACTCGCTACCTTGCTCCTTCCTCTCTGCAGTCCCATTTAAAGCTAACTCTGGCATTAAGAAAAAGCTGAGTGGGCCCAGTTTCTGCAGCGCTTTCTTCTGCAAGATGGTAAGTGAGGAGCTGGCCTTAGCTAGTCACACTGCCAGAACCCCAGGGGTCCTGGAAGACAATAAACTGCATTTAGAATGTATTCTACCCTGGGAGATGCCTTTGTATTTTCCAATTAATATAGTCCATTTCTGTTCCCCCGCACCCCTTATTATTCTCTGCTCCCTCTCCTGCATATTTGCTTCCCCGCCCCACCCCTTTCCCCTCACCCTGTGCAGACCTTCTTCCACCTGTTCCTCTAGATTATGCTCATATTTGCAAACACTTAGATTTGAAATCCTCACGAGTGTTTGGGGTTTGTTTTCCTCTCAGGTGTTGGTTGCTTAATAGCTTAGCTCTGATTCCAAGAATAACCTCGGGGGAAAAAAAAGAATCCACAAACATACTTTTAGAATAAAAGAAAATAGCACTTGATAAACTTTTGGCTGAATTTCTTCAGGCAGCACTGGCCAAGTTGTATTTGCCTCAAAAGTGTACCTTTTCAAGTCTTCACTCACTGGCAGTGGGGGCCTACGGTGAGTCAAGTGACTCAATAATAATAACTTTTGTTCTTTTATTCTTTTTTTCCTCCTCTTCTCCTTCTTCTTCTCCACCCTATTCCTTTTCCATACCCTTTGCCCTCTCTAAGTCATGTCCAATAAAGTCCTCAGAGCAACACCAACCTTCGAGTAGCCAGAGTTTGTCCAAACTTGGGCTCTGCTGCAAGGAATGTTTTTGACTTGATTAAACATTGACACATAATTAAGAACGGGCCAGTGGACAGCTTAAGCTAGGAAGGAGGTAGACTGCTTGCCCCTGTGTGGACATTTGGAAAGACCACATTTGAGGTTGGAGGACTCAGTGAGGCGGAGCTGGAAGGTGCTCACTGAATCAGAACACAGTGGAGAAAGGCATGCCAGGCAGCTACTGGTGGCACAGTAACCTGGAAAGGGTACCGAATGATAATGATGGAGGGGTCAGAACCCACTGCCTTTATTCTCATGTTTGATGGTGTACTTGAATTGATGTCACACTCCTGTGACTGGAGTTGGGGCTAAAATGTATGTGATCATCTTTGTAAACTTATATGCATATACATGTTTATTCATTCACATGTAAGAAATGCACCTGATTCAGACTCCTCCATTAGGAGGTTCCTTGAAATGATGCCATGGAGAACTGTTCACTTAACCCATTGTAGTCTGTGATCTTTGCATTTCAAGATTTTTAGAAATACAAGTCAAGATATTTGCTACAGAGCAACAAGTGGTGCTTATGATCTGAATAGTGAGATCTAATTCTTTTTACTTAATTTCTGGGTAACACTGCAATAGGAAATGCTTCTCTGTTGTTTACAAATCCGGACCCATCTGATACTAGTTATTTGGTGAATAACCTTAAGAAAGTAGTGGGGAATTCAAAGAACCCCTTCCTTTTTAGTAATTATAATCTCACCATTCAAATATGTATCTGGACCTGTACTTATCATTTTTATTGTTTATTTTCTTCACCCATGTAATTTCTCTCTATTTCTCCCACTCTCTCCCCCTCCCAACTGCCATCATGCCATCTTCCCTACCCCCATCAAACTGAAAATCAAAGAACACCATTCTGCCTTGCCAAGATCAGTATTTTGTAGGAGGCCAGAGTTATAATTGCCCGTATTCCACTACAACGTCAGAATCTAGTGTTGATGTTTCCAAGGAGACTTGGGTCTCTTTCTGGGCTGCTGGTCTCCTGGACAACGCTGAGCCCCAACAAGCAGCACAGACACAGGGTAAGTTTTACCCTTCTGCTTCACTTGTAGAATGGGTCTTTTGACAGCCAGGTAACTGTAGGCATTGAGGTCTGGTACTCAACAGAAAAAATAGAAAATTTAAGTAAGCGCTAAGACTCCTGGATTTTTTTAGCAGTAAAACTGGTTGTTCTGTACTCATCAATTAGCAAAAATAAAATCCTTCCTCTTTTGTGCTAGACAACTTGTGTTGTTTCCTAGATTTTGGAATTCTTGGAGATTGCCAAATCAGGAGTAACTTTGGGTCAATAGTACAGTTTTATAAACAGCACCTAATAGAACATTTTTGGAATCAAAATATCAGGTATAATTTGGAGAGATTCTTGTGACTTTGAGAGAAAAATCAAGAGTGAGTAACAAAGTTTATTTCATCATACAAAAATTTTGTGAACAGTACTTCATACACTGAAAAAATCAGTTCCCCTTCACATGTGCAGTCAGCTTTAGAGAAATGTCCAAGGTTGGTGGAAATCAAACACAACACTAACATTGACCTGAAGCTTAATGAGTATTCTTACACACATTACAGGGATTTCCATATTAATGCTTCGTTTCCGTAAAACTTTCAGGCACCTCAGAATTAAATACCTGTACATTCATTCTGCCCCCCCCCCACTTATTTTAGAGACTGTGGGGAGGGATATGAAAAGATGCTGAGGCAAAACCCAAAACAAAGGAACCATATGTCAAGGAGGAAGTTGTTCAGTTTTTGATTTTTCACTATAATCAAAAGCAGGCATGGAATGTTTCAGAATGTGAACCCAAGTTTTATTTTGTTTTCTTACTTATTCCAACTTAATTCTAAATGGTTCAATAAAGACATTTGAATTCCCGCAGGTCAAATGGGATTGAGGTTTGTGGGGTGAAAACTAAAGTACTTGAGATGCAGAATCAATTTTTCCTTGATGGGCATTACTCTGAAAAACAAAAACCAAAACTTCTGTGTAAAAACAGTAATGCAGATATGGATGCTAGAAATAAACAAGGTATAGTTTAGCAGTGAAATTTCCATAAAATTCTTTAGAGTAGCAAGAAGCCGATCACTATGGACAATGGGGAGAAGACTTGGGGATTTGACTCAGCCATGGAGTGTTTCTCCAGCATGTCATGAACCAGGTCCTAGTTTTAGTATCTAGCTTTAATAAACACTGAAAAATGTTATCATACCATGACATAAAATCGTGAACAAATTTTGCCCTTCAGATTTCAAAAATAGAATGGGTGAGAGGAAAATGTGGCTCCGCAACACAGGGTTTGATTATGGAGTCAAATATAATGCTATCAAATGCTAGAAACACAGAAAATAGGATGAATGCTAGAAGGGAGTGGTGGAGTTGCAATATTATGCCTAGTGGAATGGCGGGGTCAGTGTCTCTGTAAAGGAAGGGACAGCTTTTATTAACTTAACCAGCAAGAATGTACATATACATTTCAAGAGCTGCTCAGTTCCTAAAATAAATCTCTTTAGCCACTTTTGTAGGTAGCACATAAATAATTGCTTACATTCTTCTTGAAATCTTTAAAACTTTTTTCTGTGGCAAATAAAAGTAATTAAATCTATTAAACCTTTGAAGTTGTCTGCGAGTTTTCATCATAATTGTAAACACGTCCATTCATTTCTTCTGTATTTTCACACAGAGGCATCTTGCGATCTCAGTGTCCCTGGTCTGGATTCATGTTCATGGGAAGAGGCTCAGCTTTCCTCTCAGCTCTACAAAAATAAACAGGTATGCATAGGGAGTGAGAGGGAACAATGAGACTAACATAGTTCTACAAAGGCTACTCTTCCCTGAGTCTCTCTTTATTTCATGTTGATTTTTAGTTTTAAATTGTTTCTTTTTTAATGCATAGTAGCTCAGTTTTCTTTTTTTTTTTTTTGTGGCACACAACAGTAATTGTGTGTCTGAATAGATTAAAGTTAAATGCATAAGTTCACAGAAACAAAAGCTCCAAGAAAACCTATGGATGACCTCTCAATTAACCAAATTGCTTTTCCTTATCTGTGGAATACTGCTACAACCCTTCTCTGAGGATCACCAGAGGACAGATACAGCCATGTTTTAAATGATAAACATAGCTCATCTTTGAGAGCAGGGCCGATGATAAATGTTTCCCCCAAATTACTTCCTCTTCCAGGTCTCGTTTGTGGTTGTTCCAAATGAGCAGTTTCAGTTATTGGACACACAGGCTGGGTGATCTGAAGCTGGGTAAAGCCAGGTCACAACTCCTGTTTTTATTTTCTGAAGTGTTAAAGGAAGGAGTGCAACCAAGTCTTCTAACCATGCTTGCTATATTTAAACAGTTCCGTGCAGCTCACTTTCCCTCACACCACCTGACTCCCTGTGGTTACAATTTTTTGAGAGTCATTTGATCTCCTCAAATACTTTGCAATGAATGGAAATGCAGTGCACAAAACTGAACAATCAGGTGGTAGGGAGTGTAGATTTAATTTAAGACCTGGAGGACCAGGGCTCTTTGAAATTATGTTCATAAAATAAACAAGAATGAATCAGGTTTAAGAAGGTTGGGGAGCAGTGCAGAAATATTAGGTTACAAAGCCAATAGAGGGGAGCACCCTTCACTATTGTATGCATCTTGCAGCTCCAGGATACTCTCCTACAGAAGGAGGAAGAACTTGCTAGGCTACATGAAGAGAATAATCACCTCAGACAATACCTGAATTCTACTTTGGTTAAATGTCTGGAAGAAAGGGCAAAGGTATGTAATTATCTGTTTTCCAAACGCGAGGCAGTGACTTGACAGAGGAAATCCCTACGTGACACCTCATGATGAAACAGATGAAGTTTACCTAATAAAATGTCTGCATAGGGGTCAGTAAGACGGTTAATTATCCTTAAAGAAATACATAACTTCAACAGGATTTTTAGATAGCATTTTCCAGAAGTTTCTAGTTTCAGATTTTTAGCTCGACATCACAAAGGAAATTAATAATGAAAGTTAAACAGAGCAATTGCTAAGACTGCTGAGGTTAATAAAGGGTAGAATATTGGAGTAGAAATAAAATGTAAAAAAATCAGCAGTTCTAAATATGTGTTAGATGTCAACTAAACAGGCTAGCATCCTTGGGGCCTTTGTTATTGTAATTGGCAAATGGATGGGCCAGGAGCCTTGGTAAGAATCTCTCTGGGAGTTGTGAAAATGGCTAAGTACAGTACTTTATATGCATCTAGAAAGAACTGAGTTTGGATCCTGAAAGGCTCACATTAAGCCAAACACAGTAGATTGCAGGGATGCAGAGACAAGTAGTTCCCTGCATCCCACTGGCCACAAGCCTAGGAAGATCAAAAAAGACACTGACTGAAATATAGAGGAAAACACTCAATTCAACCTCTAACCTACACACACACACACACACACACACACACACACACACACACGAGAGAGAGAGAGAGAGAGAGGAGACAGGAGACCTACATACACAGGAAGAATGAAAAAGAGACAGAGAGAATCAGAAATGTTATGAATATACTTGGGCTCCAAGGCTTCTCCACTAGTGATTAGACATATTCAAACACTCTATCATTTTATCTACACTTTTAGATGAACTACTTTAACTCACAGATAACTAGCTCAACTGTAACCCTTTTATTCTTCCTTTCTTCAATTTTTCACATTTCAGTTTGCATTTGCCATCATTCTCATTACTATGTCTATCATCAGTTTTACCTGCTTTCTAGGCAAACTATGGCATTATTTTCTCTAACTTCGATGTCATCTCCTGCATTGGAGTTCAGAGAGAGTCATCAAATTCGACTCCTTGCAATCCAGTTAGCCTTGACTAAAACAATCACGTCTGTACAGTTATTAGTCTGGGATCCTAACATCAGATATCAATCCATAAAATATAACTAAGTCATCTTAATACATCATTTCTAACTCTCTCAATATCAGTTTTTCTAAACTTAGAAAAATATAGCACACAACATGGGAGTACTTTGAAAATTAATATGATAAAATTAGGAGACGGTGAGTGCTGAAATCAGAGGATCTGTCTAGATTCAGAGGCATAAGATTTACATCTAGGCTAAGGAGCAGTGAGATGATCACTAATATGCCTGTGTCTTTATTTATTAATTATTTAAGAGCATCTGCATCTTATGAAAAAATACCAGCAATGGTCTATAAATATGATCTTACTTCACTTACTTATTAATAGTTTAATAAGTGGCAGCTGCTATTAGTATCAGCCTTTATTTCTCTTAGTTGAAATCTTACCGATGTCACTTGCTTCCTTCAATATTTAAAAACTGAATAAAGAGAATTAATTAAAGCAACAGCTTTTTAAGGATGTTTACTCAATAAACAGTAGCAAATTGATTACTTTGACTTGTGTGGGAACACAGCAGACATTTAGCCATTTTTCTCCTAAGCAAATGGGCAAATAATAAATATCCAATGGAAGAACAATTTTCAAATATTGCTTTTCCAGAAATTGCTCTCATCAGATGATTTCTCCAAAGTGTGTGGGAAACTCAGAAAAGAGAAGAGGAAACCCAAAGAACACAGACATCCCCCTGCTGAGATACCCCAGTCCAAAACTGCCAAGAGAAACCTCTCCACAGAGTTTTCTAACTGTGAAGGACAATCCGGGCCCTGTGTGGACCCCTGGGTTCTTCAAACCCTTGGATTGAAAGACCTCAACACCATTGACGACACCCTTCCAGCTAACTACAGTGCCATTGCCTTCCATCCCAGAACAGTCCCCAGTACATCCTCCCAATTTCTACATGACACAGTTGGCTTTGAAACTATTCCTAGAAATCTGCACCTTGACCGTGGAGAGAACAGAATACATGCCTCCCATGGCAACACCATCTCTCAGCAAGACTGTCACTGCTTTTCTAGGCTTTCCAATCCTCCGGTAGGGGTGCAAACACTTGCTTTCCACAGTGGAGGTGTGTCACCCAACAAGACAGAAGTGGCCTTTTCCACATCACTGAGCCCTCACTGCAATGTGAAAACACACTCTTTCCACCAGGGACAAGCCTTTGTGCGCCGAGATGAGGAGGGAGGCTGGAAGTTTACCTGGGTCCCTAAGCAACCTTAGTGACCCCTCTTCTATCACAGAGTACTGCCAGGACCTCTGTTTACAAAGATCTCTTTCACATGGACTTGACCATTCAGAACGCAACAGCGTTTGCCTGCCTTCTGCCACTGCCAGTGTTCCTTTAGGTTACTTACTTAAATCTGCAGAATATGGTTGTCAGGAAACCATACTAATAGGTATCTATCTGCTCTTCTTTTACTTGCATTTTACTTGTTTACATGTCCATACCTGCAGTTGACTTTCTCTTTTTGTCTGACACATGAAGATGTATTTTCTAATCACATATATTTTCAAGATCAAAATGTACTATCTCAACTATGGCCAGTTTTACCGCCTATCATTTTGGCCAAGTGGTCTATATGATGCTTCTATTACTCCCCTCTTTGTCTTTATTTCTGAAAAATACTTTTAGAATGAGCCCTATTTCTGCTTCACACCCTTACTACTAAGTGTTCACAAATTGAGGGATCTTCTTATTGGCACTACTAAAGACCCAGTGTTGATGTAAGTAACATTATGTCCTGGGAAGAGCAAATCATTGATATTGTCCAAGTTCCAACAATGCTAAGCTCACTGATAAGCAACACAAATTATAGCAGTTGAAAGGATTACTGCGACTTTAAAGTGCTGTGTGCTACCTCTATTGGCACTTGGCATGGTTTCTTTGAGGAGTATGGTTCAAACTGTTTTCGAAGGACTTTAATTTTAAAAGAGGTGGGGAGATTTCCTAAACTACACAGACCCGGACAGCTCTGTCACTGGAAGAGCAGCTTGCCTTTGTCATTGTCTTTTCCTTTTGTATTCTTCACTCTACAATCCCCCATAATATGTATAGGGTACTTAGTATCCATGTTAGACAAGGCACTGTGAAATATGTCCTGAGTTCCGGACTTCTGCACAGGTTAACCTTGAGAAAGATACTTCATATGTGTGAAGATTTAGTTTTCTTAACTCTAGAATATAGAAGTTGGACTACGTGATCACTAACATTCTGAGTGGAGTGCATGATCCATCAGCTTTATCCCAGCCTTTTCTTCCTCTTAATTTTAATAAGTGATGCAGATATTATGTAGGGTGAACCTTACATACAATCAGAACAAGGAAAAGGACTATAAGCAATACATACTTGGCATCATCAGTTCTGTTCTGATCAGGATGTTCTTCAGGACATGTCGGTTTTGCATGGGAGAGTCATTTGCATCTACCAATAAAGACATGTTAATTTTCAAACTATGCATAGCTTAAATGCAAATACTAACATCAAGGATTTCTTGCTTTCTAGATTAAAGAAGTGTTCACAAAAGTTTGTTTCCTTTCTACCCTGTTCTTCCCAGGATTAAGCACATATCATGAACATATACCTGTATTGTATGCACACACACTATTGCTGTTTTCTTTTTCTTTCTCTCTCCATTCCATCTCAGTTACTCAGTTCACAGAATCTGTGTCGGAAACGTTCACTGTGTGGAATTCTTTGTAACAAAGGTGTGTTCCTTTGTTTTTTTTTTTTTCTTTTTTTTTTTTTTTGGTTCTCTGATTTAGTTTGATCATCAATTCAAAGGATCTATGATATAATCTTTAATGCTAGTCATTTTTCCTTATTATCCATGAAGGAGCTAGTTTAATTTGCTGGACTATTTTTTATAACTTATGGAGCAATAGAACTTCTAACAGTTTTCTTTCCAAAGGTTTGCCTTTTACTTTCTATTATCCATGTCTCTAGTGGGTGACATCAATCTAATTTTAGAATACCAAGCTGAACATTAGAATTGATTGTGTGTTACTCTACTAACAATTGAATAAACAACGCAATTATTTTGAAAGTCAAGAAAAAAATATAGCTCTCAGATATTTACGCTGCATTGTTTAAGTGCTGTGTCATGTGATGCATGCCATGAGGAAATACTCACGTTCAGCTCAGCGCATTTGGCACAAAAAGAACAGTCACACATGTATCACAACTTTTGAGCTTGTTTCAAAGCAACTTGGTCTAAGCCTGGTGTATAGAAATTACATTCCACTTATAACTTATTTGGACTTATATTGTGAAGGGTAGCATCTGAGGAATTACCATGTATTTTTGTAATCACATCTTGAAATTGCTAATCAATTTTGAGTAATATAGAGAATATCATTTTGTTGATGTTTAAGAAACTTGAAATTCATTATTTGATTGCATATTCTGACTTTCATAATTTGATCTTTTCTCTTCAGGGAACAAATTAATCATCTACAACGTAACATCTACAACATAAAATCACAAACAAAATCTCTGTCCCTTTCTGAATGAGATGGGCACTTTTGTATGGTTCAAATGATTTGCAATAATAGGCTTTTCTCTCCCCCTTGGTTGTGACCACATTCCTCTTTAGTTGCACTAATTTTGTGATATGCTTGTAGCTGGATTAGTATCATTAGCATTTAGGGTTACTGTCTGTTTCCTTTCTGTAGGTAAATAAATGAAGCTTTTGAATAATCTGCAGCCTAAAGGATCAAATGCTTTATGGATATAACTGTCTTGAACCTAACCTTATATGAGAATTTCAATCTGATGTTGATTGTTAATTATATTTTAAACTTATCTCTCTTTAATAATAATATATTAACTAATTGAAAATTTTATATGATGTATTTTGATCATATTTGTCAACACCCACAACTTCTTCTAGACCTACTCTGCCTACCCTCAACTCCCTTCCCACCCAACTTCTTTGGTTTTGCTTATTTATGGATAAATCTAATAGGCATAGTCTTAAACCACAAATACATGGCATAGTCATGTTTTTAAATATGCTTTTGTCTACATTTTGTTTGATGAACATAAGCATTTAGTTTTAATTCTTACACAGAATATCTACAAATGTCAAGCACAATTTACCACTTGCATTTTACATGCTGTGATTTATTTGTGATTGGAACTCATTCTAATTATATAAGTCAATTTCTTAATGAATCTCTGACTAATAAATGACATAATTTATTTTATTGTCTCTTGACTCTTATTTTAGAAATGGTTTGCAGTTAATGCAGTAATGCACTAAGAAAAAGGGTTTTGTAACTATTTCTGGTATAAATTTTGCCGCATAAAATATTTTTTTATTTCCATTTAGTTTTTTTTTAATTTTTATTTATTTGTTTATTTATTAAAGATTTCTGTCTCTTCTCCACCGCCGCCTCCCCCTTCCCTCCCCCTCCCCAAATCAAATCCCCCTCCCTCGTCAGAAAAAGTACAATTACTAGTAATGGAGGACTGTTCAATAGATAAAACTTTGGACAGGTTCTAGTGAGAGTATGAAGATGCAACATGTCTTCAAACTAAAGTACCTGTTAATGGGAGGCACAACCTGAGCATCTTTGATCAAAGCAAAGAGACTGACTCTGCACAGGAAAAGAACTGTCTTCTCAGTGTGGGGTAATTTGAGTTTGAGGCATGGTGACAGAAATCTGATTTGGGATCTCAAGAGAGGCTTTGATTGGGAACAGTTTCTTAAATGGTGATAAAGAGGTGCTTACACAAACTCAAGAGAAAGCAAAGTGCAACAAGTTCGTGAACTTAAGAGGCATCTTTTGTCTCCTAACACACTTTCTGATCTTCCTCTTCTCGTGGATGATTGCTCCAAATGAGGACTCAAGTTAATCTGGATGCTGCCAAGGGAGAAGACCAGAAGAGCAGACTAACTGCATGTGGAAGCTGAGCAGTTTTCCCAAGCCTGGGATCTATTGCAGACTATAATCCACAAGGAGGATAGTATTATCTACAGAGAATGTGTAGAGATTCTTTCTCAACTTCAAAATTTTGGTTCTGTGCAGTTCCAACTGATTTCTTGTCTTGGAGAAAATTGTGACTGAATCTCTCTCTAAATGATAGTTGAATATGAATATAGACAATGAAGCTACTGTAGGTATGTAAAGAAACAAGAAATTTGCAGCTAAATAGGTGGAACCAGATAATATTATACTGAACATAGTCATCTATACCCCAAAGTACAAATAATGCATGATTTTTCTCATCATTTAATTCCTAGCTTCAAATCTTTAGATTTGAGTATATAACCTAGAGTAACTGCAGAAACCAGGAAAAAAATTAGTGTGAGATTAGGGAGTATTTGATATAGATATAGCAGGACACAACTGATATGAAGAGGGAAATGGGAGAAAAACAATAGGGGCTTAGCAGCACTAAGCTGAATGAGCAGGCCATATTTACATATTTGTGAATTTATACATATATGTAGTAATAACCAAGAAAACATAAATTGAAGAGAGATCAGAGGTCAAGGGCACGTGGAAAAGTTTGGGGGGTGAAAAATGAGAGGGGAAAACTGATGTAAATATGGATATGTGAAATATGGGAAAATTTAGGCCAAGCTTTCTGGGCACAGCCTGAGAACTAATCGAGGCCGAAGAAAAATGTTCTGTGTGCTCTAATATACAATGCTCTTTCTGTGGACGTCAAGTGAATGTACAGCACCACGGCTGAGCCAGAATGCACCAAGCCTTTGATGCACAGGCACTGGAAGTAGAGAGGGTTCTTTATCTTGCATTTTACTGATACCACTGGTCTTTTCAGAGACTCAACAATTTCACATGTATGTTAGAGACCTAATTCATCCTCTAGCATTTTTAAAGAGAACTGTAAAAACCAACACATTTCACAGATTTAAGATGAGCAGGGAGTGGCGGAAAAAGACCAGGAAGTAAATTATCACTGATTGTATTATTAATAGGCCGCTTCAATGAAAAGGCAGATAAGTTAAAAGGAAAATTAACTTACTCCCCAATTACTTCTGCTCATATTAAAACATAAAGTAGAAATGAAAAATATTTCATGTTAAAGTCTGTTTGGTGATGGGGAAAAGCATCTGCTAAGTGGATAAAGTGCTTGCACAACAATCATAGGAACTGAAGTTCAAATCCCCAAGTATCCATTTGAAACAGAGTGGGTGGACCAGCTAGAGTCTATGGAATCTGAGCTGGCTGGGTTCAGCAACGGTTAATTCGCCAATAAATACAGCGAGCAACTGACAAAGACACTTGGTATCATCTGGGCTTCTACGTTTACATGCATATGCATGTCTGCCCATATACATGTAAATGCATATGTGGTATAACACAGAGAGAGAGAGAAACATGGAAGACTTTCAGGAAATAGAGTTTGTATTTGTTGAGATATTGGCACTATTCTCTTTTGTGAATCATTTTGATAATCTTGGAGAGCTAGTAAAATAATGGGTGAGGATACACACAATACAGAATCCATACATTCTAACACCATGGGAGCATTCTGCTTGCTCTCTTTTGAGATGGAGGAGTAAATGCTTCTTCAGGGACACAATAGATGTAGTTGTCATTGTCTTCAACTTCATATCAGATTAGTGATTTGAAGAAAAAAAGTCACAGAAAGGGTGTTTCAAGGTTATTTCCCATTTCAATAGAATCCTTAAACTGATGTCCCACTGGATTGAGGCCTCAGTATCTCAGGAGCCTCTGGAGGGAACGGTCCTCCAGGATCCTTCTTTGCAGGGACTCTGACAGCAGGAGCATCTCTCTAATGGGGATTCTGCAGAAGTCAAAAACCCTTCTTACAATCAGGCAAAAGGCCAAACCGCACCCTCCTTTCATGTTGGCCTCTTGGGATTAGCCACCTTACAGAGACTGCAGAAACACCTTTCTTCCAACCCTGGTTAGCAGGGTGTGGTTCCAGGTGAAATCTGGAGGTGGCACCTGGACAGGTACTCCCCTGAGCCCACCTGCCTGGAGAGCTGTGTGAACACCAACACCACAGCTTCCACTGGGATTTAGAACACCATATTGCCAGAGACTGCCTTTTCTCCTCTTGTGTCTAAAGATCATGACTTGGCCCCATTGCTGTGCTTACTAAACATCTGTGCCATCGTTTAGCCAATAGACTTTTGAAATGATAAAGGCTGAATCAGGTTTGTTGTGAGTTATCTTGTTAGAACAATGAAGACAAAATGGTTCTAAACTAGCCCAGTGACAAATTGAAAAGCGTTCATTTCTTTTTAAGGGCCTTTGTTCATAGACTTCTGAAAATCAGCTTAATATCTGCAAGCAATTCTTAAGACATGTTTATGTCAGCATATCAAAACACAACATGCTCGAATATCCCTACCTTTTGCAGCCATGATATTTTGAACAGAGAAAGGATATTGCAGTTAATAATGTGTGGCCCCTCTGCTCAAAGTACGGCTTTGCAAATGAACTCCCCTTCTCAGTGTCAGGGTTTCAGCCTGAAAGTGGTGTCACATGTCTTTTAAGGATGATTTACACTTTCAGATTCTATTATTTATTCTTCACCATCACACAGAGTTATAAATATTCCTTTTTAAATTCTCAAAGAAAAAGTCTTCAGACATTTGAAAACACGGAATTTCAAATATGCAACACATATTTATATTCATTAACTGATTCTAAATACGCTCATTTCAAAATAGAACTTTGTCTTCCAGGGACTACTGTACATGTCCTATAAGGTATTGACTAGAGAAAAACCAGGGAAGGATTTGATGAAATCGTGCTATTATGGACATTCAGGGGATGTAAAGTTTTGATGACAAAGAGTGCATGCACAGGTCAGAAAAGATAAAAATACAACAGGAAAAGGTGTAAGGCCTCTAGGGGATGAGAACCAGCATAGTTGGTCACACAATTTCTTGTTATATAAAGATGCATATGTCCCTAGAATGCAGTGGGAGTTTCTCTGTAAATGAAATTTCTGTTTATAATAGAAAGCTAATTTTGTGCATTGAATCCCAAAGAGCCAGGTGACCATTTAAGTGTGTTGTTTGTACAAACAGAGCATTGCTCTTCATGTCCGTGTACACAGCTTGAGAACAATGACTAGTGACTCTAACTTTCCTCTACTTTCTTCCAACATACTCGGAATTTCTTTAGATTAAATCAAACTTCCCTTAAGGAAAAGCTTAGTTTCCAAAACTCCTCAGTTTAGTGCTTTGTTATTAATATTTTAACATTTCTTTGAAAAATACATGGACAGAGCATGTAGCATGAACCCTAAGAAGAGTTTATGATAGTTAGAATCATCTGTCTGTGAAGAAAGTACTATAAACCAAGATATACATCTACACCATATAAGAACACCTACCTCTTGGGTTTTAGCCACATAAAGGACTTCTACAGTCAGTGATGCTATCCTGAGGAAAGCAGCTGCAGACTGTAACATTGGAGTAATTTTCGTTCCATTGTGTTTACTGTGTTCTTATATATGGAAATAGTACTCAGGAAATTTCTATGGAAAATCTCACCTTCTGATTTGAGAGTTTACATTAGTAAAATTACAGCAATAAGCAGAAGTAGTCTTTTTTATGTCCATTGTTTTTTATTTTTCCTGCATGTATGTCTGTGTGAGGGTGTTGGATCCCCTGGAACTGGAATTACAGACAACTGTGAGTTGTCATGTGGGTTCTGGGAACTAAACTCTGGTTATCTGGAAGAGCAGCAGGACTCTTAACCAATGAGCCATCTCTCAGTGCCCCAAGAACTAATATTTTAACTGTCTTACTAAAAATTCCTGGAGCTTGGGTGTTTTTATTCTGTCAGTTGATAACTATTGTGAATTTTGAGTTATGAGTGGCTAACTTTTATAAATGATTCCTATCAATTTCTCATTATAAGTATAAGTCCACTTTATTCATGAATCATATTTTATGGAAACTTATGCAATTGGAATCGTAACAGGCAGTGACTTCTCTTATTAACTCTATTCAGATTTATACGGCATGTATGAATGCTAGAGACTGGTTTCTGCACTTTCACCCTTGGTTACTGAGGTTTTTCCACTGTCACACAAATTGTCTTTTGTTTTTCTTCTAGCAAAAGACTCAGGCTGTCATAAAAATTGTCCTCTACAAAATTTTGATCATTATTTTTAGCTCTATTAAATCATCTTCTAATCACAGTCTCAGAACAGGTTATATAATGTTTCTTTTACTGTATGTATATGTTTATGAACTTTGTATATTGAATTTTACATGAAAATAAATATGAAAGCATGAGTTAAATTAAAACAATTAAAAACAAATAGATGCATCACATATGGAAGTGATAATTTATATATGAGCAAATCATAAAAAGGTAACTGGACAAACAATAAAGTGTGGTTGGAGAGCAGTAGAAAAGAGTTAGAGCAACATCTCCCCTCTCACATATATTTTTGCTAATATTGAAACCAAAATAGCACCTGAAAACATAAAAACATTTTTTTAGACAGTAATGATCTCAGGTCTGGGTGATGAGCAGAAGGTGGATTTCCATCATTCCGAGTCAACAAAAGGGCAAGAGGGGCCCTGGGAAAAGATGAAGGCAGTGTGATGGAGTTAGATGTTTGAGTAACAAATACATCATTTTACTTCTTGATGGGATATTGTTATTTAAACCTTGGAAGTCAGGAGAACCTAATCCCTATTTTCTTAGCTCATATCTCTTCACATGTTCTTTTAATTCTTAAACTACTTTTGATTGAAATAATTTATCACATAATTTCAAGACGTTTCTAGTTTTAATTGAAAGATCGCTTTCCATGAAGGCAAATATTAAGAACGATGATATATAAAGCTGACTTACAAGAAATATGGAGAGAAGCCTACTTTATGAACTAGTTTACAAAAGATAATAATGCACTATAAATTATGTGAACCAGATGAGATCAGGCACATTCACGGTGGAATCCCCAAATGATGCTCAAACATATCACAAGGGCATGTGCTCAACTATGTTCATAGCAGCATTATTTGGAATATTCAAAGCCTGGAAACAACCTAAATGCCCCACAACCAAAGAATGGATAAGGAGAATATGGTACATTTACACAATAGAGTACTACATAGCAGAAAAAAAAATAATGACATCTTGAAATTTGCAGGCAGATAGATGAATCTAGAAAACATCATATTGAGTGAGGTAACCCAGACTCAAAAAGACAAGTATAATATGTCATCACTCATAAGTTGATTTTAGACATAAATCAAAGAAAAAACAGACTACAATTCACAATCCCAGAGCACTTAGACAACAAAGTGGACCCTAAGACAGACATACATGGATCCAATCTATGTGGAATGTAGAAAAAGACAAGATCCCTTGAGTAAATTAGGAACATGAAAACCATGGGAGAGAGTAGAAAGGGAAAGGGGAGAGGGAAGGAGAGGAGCAGAGAAAAATATATAGCTCAATAAAAAAAATTTAAAAATATTATGTAAACCAGAAATAGTTAGTGCTTATAATCATGATATTCAAAACCTCAGGCTTGGGTTGATTCAGACGGCAAAGAACTTATATCAAAATCCTGACGGCCTGAGTTCAGAGATCCCTAAAGCCTACATAAAAACTGGGCACAGTAATTCATGTCTGCAATCCAAATATTCCTCCATTAGGATGGAGATAGAGACAGGAGAATCCTCTGGAACTTGCAGGGAAGCTACCTTGGACTCCAGTTTAGTGGCCTCAAAGTGGCATATGAAGACCAACACCCAAGGCTGACGTGTGGCTTCCACAGCCAGTGATTTCTACAGGATGTCTTAAGTCATGTGTGCTCCCTCATATATGAACACACACACACATACCCCACTACTACCATTACTACCTACACAATTAAATTCTGTGAGCCATGCATGGATGTGTTCATAAAAATTTGTGGGGATGCAAACGACACACAATATTTTGAAGAAGGATTCAAGCTCACTTTGTTGTGACTGGGAGTACAGTTTTGCCCAGACTCTCAGAAAGAAACTGGGTGAAAATGTTTGTCTTTCCTGACCTTGCCATGATCTTCCCAGGATGCCATTTGTCAAGACTTTAACCAAAGCAGAAACAACAAATGTCTGCCAATGGCTGTTCTTACTTCTTCTTTTCAAGCTTGTATAGCATCCATTCCTACAGCCTATGGAGGGAACATTTTTTCTTCCTCCACTGTGACCTTCTTATTGTCTTCCTAAAACACCCTTTTCTATGTGAAGCTGAGGTGTAGTTAGTTTTCAATTGAGTATGAGTGTCTTTTTTTTTTTACCTAGAATGCTCTTAATCAAAAGGGTTGCACATTTCAGAATTTTGTTCTAAATATGGAATATTTGCAATACAACAATGCAAATATTTTGGGAGTGGGTTATGGAAAAATAAAATTTATGTTTTCTGTATACCTTATACATAGGATGAAGATAGTCTCACAATACCTTAGATGTACTTGTTTTAACTCAACCTATTATAAGAAGTCAGGAAATTTCACCTGGAATATTATAACTGATTTTAAAAGCTTCTAGATTTTGGGGCATCTTCATTTCAAATTTTTGGATTACTGTTACTCAGCCAGGACTTGTCATGGTTACAACCCCCCAACCAAACCAAAGACAGACACCTCAGCTTTTATAGAGGCACAGTGGTTGTGAAAAAAATTCATGGTGCTATATAAGATAATAGTTCTTACTATATAGAAGTTCTTCCAAATACAGAAGAACTGTGAGCATCCTGAGACAATAATGCCTACTGCCGTCTTTGAAACTCTGACCATACCTTGGACCATGTAAGAACCAACACTGGGGAATATGCATGTGTTATACTGATAAATAGTCAAACCTCAATTTTATTTATTTTCCTTTTATGTACACATATGTCTTCCTGAGTGTATATATAAACACATGACATGCATGCAGGTGCCCCTTTGAGTCCTGTTCAGTTGATTCTATGGGTTGTGCTATTCTGGTGTCCCTCGCCACTCTGGTTCCAATACTTCCTCCCCTTATCTGCAGGACTCTTTGGGCTCTGCCTAATGTTTGGCTGTGGGATGCTGCATCTGTTCCCATCAGTTGCTGGATGAATTCTCTCTGGTGAATCATCTTAATGATGATTCTGCTAAGTTCTGGTCCCAGAACAACTCTGCAGGAAGGACAAACTGCTGGTCAAAGGTTTTGTCGGTGGGTTGGTGTCCCAATCCCTCCACTTGAGGCCTCGCCTGGTTACAGAAGATGGACATTTCACACTTCATGTACCCCATTACTGGGAGTCTTTTCTAGGGTTTTTCTTCTATATTTCATGGAGGTTCCATTGCACTAGATTTTCTTTTTGCTCCCCAAATACCATCCCTCCCCTGTGCTCCAGCCATTTCTCCTGTTATCTCCCTCAACCTAATCCCTCCTGTTCCCAACCCCATCTGTTCCCAGTCCACCTGAAAAATTTATTCTATCTTCCCTTTCAGGGAGATACCTGAGTCTCCTGCTTAAACCCTCCTTGTTACTTAGCCTCTCTGGGTCTATAAATTATAGCATGGTTATTAATTTACAGCTAATAATCACTTATGAGTGAATACATACCATGTTTGTCTTTCTTGGTCAAGGTTACATCACGCAGCATGGTTTTTTTTCTATTTCCTTTCATTTACCTGTAAATTTCATGATGTCATTGTTTTTATGAGCCAAGTAATACTCCACTGTGTAAATGTGCCACATTTTCTTTATGTATTCTTCAGTTATCGGATATCAATGTTGTTTTCAGTTTCTGGCTATTATGAATAAAGCTGTTATGAACAAAGTTGAGCATAGGTTCTTGTGGTAAGATGAAATAACTTTTAGGCACACGCCAAAGGGTGGTATAACTAGGTCTTGAGATGGATCTATTCCAAATTTTCTGAGAAACTTTCATATTGATATCCAAAGTGGCTGTATAAATTTGAAGAAGGAAATTGAGAAAGATATTTAAAAATGTAACTATTTCCCATGCTCATGAATAGGTAGAATTAACATAGTAAAAATTATCATCCTACTAAAAACAATATACAAAGTCAATGCAAATCCCATCAAAATGTCTAAGTAATTCTTTTCAGTTCTTGAAAGAATAATATACAATTTCATATGGAAAATACAATAATCCAAAAATAGCTAAAATAATCCTATACAATACAAGAGCTTTTGAGGGTATCACCATCTCTGATTTTAAGCTGTACTACAGAATAATAATAACTCCATGTTATTGGCATAATAGACTCATTGATCAACTGAATCAAATTGAAGACCCAGATGTAAATTCATACACCTACTGATGACTGATTTTTTTTTTAAGGAGACAGAAATATTCAATGGAGAAAAGAAAGCATCTTCAACAAATGGTGCTGGTCTAACAGAATGTCTGCATGTAGACTAATACAAATAGATCCATATCTATCACCCTGCACAAAACGCAAGTATAAATGGAGCAAAAATCTCAACACAAAACAAGATGCACTGAACATGATAGAAGAGAAAGTGTGGAATAGGCTTGAAAACTTTGGCACAAGAGACAACTTACTGAACACAACACCAATACATCAGGCACAAAGATTGGCAATTTATAAATGGGACCTCATGAAACTGAAAAGCTTCTATAAGGCAAAGGACACCATTAATGGGATAAAAAACAGCATTCCACAGAATGAAAAAAAATTTCACCCACTCCACGTCTGACGAGGATTAATATCCAAATATATACAGAACTAAAAAAATACTAGACATCAACAAACTATATAATCCAATTAAAACAGGGTACAGATATAAACAAAGAATCTTTTTTTTTTTGTTCTAATCTTTAATTTTATGAGGCAGGACTACTGGGACCAACAACATTGAGGTTTGTCTTTAAATTCTTTCTACAGACAGGCTTTTCATTGTATTCATTACAAATTGTACTTTCTCAGTGTGTGATTCTTTGTAAAACAATAGGAGCAGCAGCAAGGAATACATATCCACCACCTTGAAATCCACTGGTCTTCTTTTATTTATTTATTTATTTATTTATTTATTTATTTATTTATGATTTCTGTCTCTTCCCCACCGCCGCCTCCCCTTTCCCTCCGCCTCCCCCCATCTACTCCCCCTCCCTCGTCAGCCCAAAGAGCAATCAGGGTTCCCTGCCCTGTGGGAAGTCCAAGGACCACCCACCTCCATTCAGGTCTAGTAAGGTGAGCATCCACGAAACTGCCTAGGCTCCCACGAAACCAATAGGTACAGTAGGATCAAAAACCCATTGCCATTGTTCTTGGGGTCTCAGTAGTCCTCATTGTCCGCTATGTTCAGCGAGACCTGTTTTAACCCAGGCTTTTTCAGACCCAGGCCAGCTGGCCTTGGTGAGTTCCTGATAGAACATCCCCATTGTCTCAGTTTATGGGTGCCCCCCCTCGCGGTCCTGAGTTCCTTGCTTGTGCTCTCTGTCCTTCTGCTCCTGATTTGGACCTTGAGATTTCAGTCCGGTGCTCCATTGTGGGTCTCTGTCTCTGTCTCCTTTCATCGCCTGATGAAGGTTAATATTCAGGATGATGCCTATATGATTTTCTTTGGGTTCTCCTTCTTATTTAGCTTCTCTAAGAACCCGAATTATAGGCTCAATGTCCTTTATTTATTGAAAATTTAAATCAAGAAACACTTAAAAAATGTTCATCATCTTTAGACATAAAGGGAATGCAAATCAAAATGACTTTGATATTCCATCTTACACTTGTCAGAATAGCTAATCTCAAAAACACTAGTGACAGCTCATGTTGACAAGAATGTGGATCAAATGGAACATTTCTCTTCTGCTGATGAGAATGCAAACTTGTACACTATATTTTAAAGGAGCATTTGTTTAATTTTAATCATATTTGCTTATGGGAGAAATATTACAAAGCAAAAATAGCCAAAGGGGAACAAACCTAATTTGAAAGCCATTATACATAATTCTGTATCTATCCAACATTTTCTTTAAAATGTATATGCATAGTCTTCCAAAAAGATTGTCAATGTTTGACTTGTTTTTATATATACAATATTCCCCACATAAAAATTAAGCATTTATGAAGCTGCATGAAATTCAACAGTATCAGTGTTTTATATTATATAATAACTACTGCTGCTATCATCAACTATATATTATTATGTTTCACTTATTACAATTTTACTTTGAATTTTAATCAATACGTGTTCTGCACTTGCTAAAAATTTATTCTCTTCATAAAAAATGATTAACATTTAAATGTCTATTGAGTCTTCCTTCCTACAACAGCAGTGTTTTCTTTAGTTCATAGGATTGATTTGTTAGAGAAACTGTCCATGAATTATGAAATTTTTGAAATTATGAAAAATTTACCAGGTTCTAAATATATTAATTCAACATGAATAAATTTTATATAATTTATGACTGTATAATATAATATTTCATTTTACAATGAACTCTTAAAAGTCATTACCAAGAAGCAAAAGCAAATACACACACACACACACAATATAAGTGATTTGAAATACAGCATATACATTATGTCTTCCTGTGGTAATAGCTATACAATACTTCTAGTCTTTGTTGTACTACATTGGTATGGGAGGTCCTTCTGTGTATGTATTGCTTTTATTGGTTAATGAATAAAAAAAGCTACTTTTGGCTAATGACTTAATGGAATATAGTTGATTAGTTTAATTAACATATTTGAAAGATGATAATAAAAGCTAAAGTTTTTAAAGGCTTTGTAGATCTTACTTACATAACTATCCTGGTTGACAGAAGTATCCCTTCATCAATTTCCTTGGGACTCAGAATTAGTACTATATGGTGGCACTGTTGACCTATTGCACAAGATGTATAAATGGTCTTGATCCCTGTGCTCTAGCCAAGGTGCTGAAATCTGCCTCAAACTGCATTCCAACTTGTAGGAGTTCTGAAAGTTCTGTTGTAAATCTAACCGTATCAAAATGAAGCATGTTTGATAGCATTAAGAATTATTTTAATGTGTACTATGCCACACAACAGTAGGAAACTAAATCCAAAACTGCGTTATACAATGAAAATTCAAATTGCACCATGATCTGTATAAATTTTGAATTTTTGGAAACCAAACAAAGTTAGAGCACATATACTAGGGACCATAAAGAAAATACAGACACATGATATAAATAGATATTACCATATGCAGCATGATTTTGTTGACATCAGTAAGAGAGCAAGCAAATAAATCTTGGGCACTGTCTCCCTGCTCCTGAAAGTTCAACTGGAAATTGTCCATGGATTAGAATATTTTCTTGAAAACATGAAAAAATGGGTTGAAGATGCCTATATGTTTGGCAAAACAAACTGAAATCTGAGTTTGAAGGCTATTGTTTATCTCCCTAAGTCATCACAGTTCAAGACACACAGGACTCTATAAATGTTGGGTTTTCACAAGCAGGCATATCCAGTTATCTGACCCTGTGAGATCTTTTCAGGAAGTCTGCTTTATTATCACTTCATGAAAGCATTAAGGAAGAGGCAGTGGTTTCATTCTGCATTCAACACAGAGCATGATCAGCACAAAAGCTTTGATTTTGTGTTTCTGCCTGTTGTGATACTCAAACAGAAGTATAAGCCCAGCTCACAGTTCATCCTTAAAGGAGATCTGGTGAGTGCTCAATCTTTGATGGGAAACACAGCCTATATTGAGATTTTAGATTACCCAATACTCATACAAGGCTAACTCTAAAAGTCCTGCTTTGGCAAGGGAACTCTCAATTTCATAATTTTCAGCAGAATCAAATGGGCTGTATTGGCTCTATTTGTAAAAGAAAAAAGTGTTCACAGACATCCAAGTAGTCCAAACAGCGACACTGCCAGGAAGAAAATCCTTCTCTCTATACTTATTTTGAGAATTGTATAAACTATTCTTGTTTGACCTTAAAGGTCGCATACAACTCAGTCAGCTAAAAGCACACACCAATGCTTTATTCTGGCAGAAAAGAATTCTTTAACTGCACAGTTTTAAGAAGCACAGATTTTCATTTCTGTTGTCCACAGTGACTCACTTCACATGAACTTAAAGCCAGCCTGCACACCTGTCTGACTGCAAAACCCAAATAACATGATGGCACACTCTTAGGGTAATTCCATGGACTATGCAACACTATGACATCATCTAGCTAGCAGCTGCTTATGATAACAGAGCACAGGAGTTTTCTCACTTGTCCTTGAAATTCAGGTATTAGGTCCATAAGATGCTTGTGAAATGCAATGAGCAGCTACAGAAATCATGTTTTGCCACCCTGGGTCATCACTAGGTGGCACTTCCAGAATCACAGGCTGGAGTGAATTGTGAAGTTCTACTGCTGTCATAGAACAACCATAAAAGCAAGAAGAAGAGCATCTCCTCCTATGCACAGAAAACAATGAAACGGTATTAAGTATCAGAGACTAATGATACTTTAAAAAAAACTAATGAAGATCCAAAACTAGAAGAGAACTTTGAAGTACCTGAAAATTTTCAGAATAATATTCAGAAAGAATCACTAGCATACACAGACATAAAATTCAATAAATTTTGGAAATGTTTATTACACAAAAATAAAAAATAACATAAAAACAGAATTAAAGTAAAAAAAAATCATAATGAGATAGCACCTTACCCTGAGTAAAATGGCTGTCTTACAAATGATAACAACTGATGGCTTGGGTATGAAGAAAAGGGAAAAGGGAATCTTACAGGAGCGGATGTAAATTACTATAGCCACTGTGAAAACAATATAGAGTTTTTTTTCCAATAAACGGAATAGGCATGTGATCCTGCAGTCTCACTGTTGGTTATAATTTCAAAGGCATTGCACAGAGTCTGAATATGACTCATCATCACCCCCACATTTATTGATAGACCATTCACTACAAACAACTACTAAATCAACCTCAAGATCCATCAGAGTATAATAGATTAATTATATATATTATATATATATATATATAATATATACACACACAATGGAATATTTTCAAGCATAAAAGCAAGAAAGTTTTGTAATATACAGCAACAGAGATGAACCTGGAGCTAAAACATTAAGTGAAGTAAGCTAACCATATCAAAGAAACAGTATGGATTGTCAGTCATAAACAGAATTTGAAAAAAAAACATATTCAAATAAACAAAACCTAAAACAAATAAAATGGCTTGTTAGAGGCCATGGTGTTGCTGGGGAATAGCCAACAGGTGTGTGTCAGAGGGAGGATCACATGTTGGTGCTTGATGATTAAGAACATTGTATTTCAAATTTCAAAACAGTGAAAAGAAAGTTTTAATATCCTCATGACAAAGAAATGATCAGTTCTGGTCTATCATCTAGTGTAGCCGTGAGGACTGGGTGCATAGCTGAGATTACCACTTTGTCTTTTCCATTTCAAATGTTTGAGCCTTTCAGTCTAAGAAACCCATATCAATTTCTTCCAATAACAAATACTGTTATTTGAATTATGAACCCAAGGCCAGTGATCTAATTTCTGGGATGTCTATGTATGCAACACAATCAATTTTACCTTGATCTGGAGCTGACTCTATTTAATATTAGGCCCTTATATGTACTCATTTTAAGATTTCAATGATGATTTACCTGATAAAATGGCAAGTCATATATATTTTATGATATCAGGATAACTATAACTGTATTCCACTCCCATCAAGGACATAGGTACTCCTCAGAAGGACTCTGATTTTTTAAAACTTAATACATTTAAGGCTTTAGAAATGGATTTGATTAGAATCAAGACCCAAAATTGAGATCCAGCCACTAAGGAAGAAGCTTATATCCTTGTTATCCAGACTCCTCTTTGACAAAGGAATGCATTGCCTTTGAACCAGGTCTACAGCTTTTGGGATTAATACTGACATCTATCAGTACACATCACCAAATAACTTTAACACTGTTGACATCTGTCTTTTTTCTGTAATAGAAGATGAATCCAGGGACTTATACATGTTAACCTCGTTTCTATCTGTAAATCCTATTCGGTACTAGGATGTGTGACTGATTTGATGGAGATATGTGTCAGTCCTCATGAGGGTAAGGTTAAAAGCTTAATCCTCAGCTTGTGATGCTCTGGAGAAATGGTGGAAGTGAAGATGTGGAACATAGTTGTAAGTCTTCCAGTCATATGAGAGGATGCAGCTGAAAAGGATATTGGTATTCTGGCACCCTTCCTTTCTCTGTTTATTTCCTGGTCACCATGAACTAAACAGTTTCCTTTATAAAACACTCCTACCATGATTTATTGTCTTATTACAGTCCAAGCTAGGCCAGTCAGCAATGGAACTAACCTCTGATCGGTGAGTCAAAATAAACCTTCACTCTAGTAAGTTGATTGTTTTGTTGTGGTAACTCAAATCTAATAAACCTACTATCCATCCTATACAAAGAAGATGCTCACCTCTATGACTTTCAGGTAAATTGATTCTTCTCTTTTCAGAACACTGATTATCATTGTGATAAAGAGTTCTGAATCCTGTATTTTCACACTGTACTTTTTGACTCATTTAGTATATCCATATAAGCCTAATCATTTCCTCAAACATTCCTTCACCATTCATGATGTTTATTTTATTTGAAATAGACTATAATTCCTTCTTTAGCTCTCAGCCGATATTTCAACAGCATTCCACATCAACTTTCTGAACTTTTCTTAAAAGATATATCTTCAATAACTTATCATCAATATCTTTGATCCAAATTTTTTAGGCTACATTTTACTGTGTGCCCAAAATTTTGTTGTGGAAATGTCTACGAACCAAGTCATTTAAGGCATGGAAAGGGATTGCAGGTTACAATTATGTGTTAAAACAATGGATATCAGTTGGCATTATAGGTCAATCTGATGTCTTCAATTTGCATATTTCTTGATGAAATAGAATGTATGAACATAAATCTTGCTTCCATTTCATAAAGCAGTTCATCATTGTCAATGCATGAAACCTTTGGCAGGCCCAGATTCACATGCCCAGATTCAAACATGTATAAACCCACATGACCTCCCTCCCTAGTGATGAGTCAGGGAGCACCAGTGGATATAACAGAAGAGAAAGGGAAATTGAGAGTACATTTTTAATCCCTTAAAATGTAAGTGACTTTGTTATGCATGAATAAAACGAGTAACCTCTTCTTGCCAAATAGGTTGACAGACAGTACTCTGAGAGGTCAGAACAATCTGGTCATGGATTGCCTCATCTCGTGGTTCACTAACTTTCACTTCAGTTTAAGAACGTTATTCATTATATCAAATCTGGGCTATCACATTGAATAGTTCTGACAAACCTAACATGAGTGGAGGAGGACAGATTGTTAATTCAATACTGGGACTTTCTTAGACCTGCTTTGGTAGGTCAAGTTAAAGAATAACTTTTTCATAGGAGAAAAATCAATCATCATTATAAAAATGATAAACTATTCAAACTTTTAAATATGAAGTAAACACCATCAGCTGTGACTGGGTGATACAAAACAGAATAAAGCAAAAACAGTAGGTCGAATGTTGTGGTATATTTCTTTAATATCAGCTTTCATGAGGTAGAAACCGGAAGTTCAAGGCAAGCTTGCTCTATATAACAAGTTTCAGGATACCTAAGATACATGTGAAGGCCAGTCTCAAGTAAAACAAAAACTTAAAGAAGAACCAAATTACCCTGTGCTGGAGAAATGGCTCAGTGATTAAGAACTCACTCTGCTCTTGCAGAGGAAATGGGTTCAGCTCCCAGTGCACACATCAAGCAGCTCACAACTGACTATACACACTTTGTATAAATAACTCACACAGGCTCATACATATACCCACACTTACATGAAAAGGCAAATTGGTTTTTTTAAAGGAACAGACTTAAGTGAAACAAATACTAAAACAAACCCTACTGATTTATAATTGGTTCTATGAACTCTGTTGTTGTTTTTTTAATTTCCTACCAGATTCTAATGTACATATTACTTCTGATGACATGGGCAAAACATGTATTTAGATCAAACCTAAGATCAATTCAAACACCACCACCCTTCTCTCTGCTTGCTACCCTCACATTCTTTCTGTTCTCACTTTTGCAATGTTCCCTGCAGCTCAGAGAAGACCATGTAAATGTCTGATTATCATTTTATCTATCACATTTAACGATAAGATATTCAATCTACTGTACTTTTCTCTATTCCTACATTTTTTATAAAAATGTATGCCATTGCCTGCCTGTAATTTTTCTCTCTCAAATTACTGATTGCATATTTTACTTGGGAGAATTATTTTTTATGAAAGTGTAAAAAGTATTCTTAAAAGTACAGAACTGGATTTTCTGTAAATGAAGAGAAGAGTACATTCCAAACCTCTCTAATTTTATTTTAAGTGGCTCCATTAGAACAAAAAGTTTTCATGAAAGATGTGTAGAAGTTGGCATTCCTGAGGGCTCCCATCAGCAGCACCATCTATTTGGTTGAACCATAAGGAATTTCCATTTCTATCAAGCACATATGGCTTACTATGTATTTGGCAATTTTATACAATTCTGCCTGCCTGAATAGGCATGTGTGATTCACTTGAATCAAAACACAGCTGTGGAAATGCTTGGCACGTTATACAGATAAACACTGCATACACGTACAGCTCAAAGTGCCCACTCTGAAAATGGCACCAATTGAAGTAGATGTTTATTCTTGAGAATGACAACCTTTATTGTAAAATAATCCTATTTAATTTCAAAATGGAGAGCTAACGTGTACCCTCTGGAAGCTTGAGCTACATTTAGCTCAAATGAAAGACTAGTAATCACTAGTAAACCAGCCAATTAACCAACAGCTTCTGCTTCTCAGCCAGCCCGACAGCTCTCAATACCCAGGCACAAATTCCGCAGTGCTGGACAGTGTTCACTTCCCAATAAATACATTCTCTCAGAGATCCTCAAATGGCCCTGTACTGCTTCTAATGGGTTAGGACACTAGCTGATTGACACTTGCTCTCCTGGGTAACAAAGGAAAGCCTCCATCACAGTGTTCTAATTTCTACAAATCATTCCTGACATTTCAGATACAAGGCTTTAATGAGATATAAATTGTTGCTGCATGTCTTGGAAATATTCAATTGAAAAAGAAGTCTTTATACATGTGTCTAAATGCATCAGTGCACACTAGTGTAAAGCAGTCTACCTTACACCAGTAGGTACAATCAAATGTAACAGTGATTACGAAGGTGCTTCTAAGCCTGATAATAGCTACAATTCTATTAATTGTTTTAGTTCATTGAAAAGTATGTATGAAATGCATCCTGATAATTCTTTCTCCCATCCCACTGCCTCTTGGCTCTCTCCTGACGTTATCAACTACCCCTCCTACTATTTATTAGTCTTTTTCCAAGATTCACTACTTTTGGGTTGGTTTCATGACCAAATTAGTTTAACCAGGGTCATATGTGTGACCATTGGATTGGAACTGTCCAGTAGTTCCTGGTAGGGTCATCAATGAGTACAAAATGGAAGGCAATGACATCCCAAGTCAAGCCCCAAATATATCAGTAGCAGATAGTTCAGCAAGGAGCAATAGGGTCCCCTGAGCACTTCCACATCCATTCTGCCTGCTGATAGGCTCATTCTTGTTCTGGTTCAGTGAAGTCTTCTACACCTGCTATGAACTTCTGATTGTTCCTGCCATGTCTTTCCCAGAATACGACATACCACCACCCTTCTCTCTGCTTGCTACTCTCACATTCTTTCTGTTCTCACTTTTGCAATGTTCCCTGCAGCTCAGAGGAGACCATGTAAATGTTTGATTTAGGGATATGCATTCATTTATTGTTTATTCTCAGCACTTTGCACAATCATGAGTCTTAAATCACCATTATTTACTGGAAAGACACTTTTTTGATTAATTCTGAAAACATTTGTTTTCAGTACATAAATATTTAAAAGCTAGTTTGTGCTATGCCACTTACTTAAACAAAACTATCCAGGACTCCCCCTCCCCAAAGACCTCAGAACGTCCCCTTTCCCAGGTTATGTGCCTTTGTTCAGGTTTACAGGCCAAACATGGATTTCTTCATGTTGAGTGGAAGAGGCTGCAAACTTTCATAACAGTTGTAATATTACTGAATTTATACACACAACTTGCCTTAGAGGTTGGTCTCATAGTTTAGGGTTCATAAGTAGATCTGCTAACGCCTTCTACTGCCAGCTCAGTAGCCTACATAATGCCTTCTTGTTAGGGAACTCTCAGCATTGGTGTTGGGTTTTAAAAATAACCCATACCTTCTAAAAGCATGATTTACAGCTCTGCAAGTATCGCCATGTAATTATATATAAATTACAGTTTTTACCTTGGTTAGAAGATAGTTGATTTCCATATGGCTTTGTAGTACCACTTTGATTTTAATTACATCTCTTCTCTTGTCCTCTTGTCCCCTCTGTAGACCCATTTCCACCCTGCTTCACCTTTGCACCTCACTACAATATTCTCCTCTCAACTTCTGAATTACCTGCAACTGATTATTCCTCTTTCTGTCAGGGCTCTCTTCCCAATGGCCACTTTCCAGTTCACTGGTTTTTTACAGAAATCGCAAGGTGATCACACAAAATTAAATCTTTCTATTTAGGATCCATGTTTGAATAGGACAAATGGCAATTGTTTTCTATGCCTGGGTTACCTAATTCAATCTATTTTCTCTAGTTTTAACTAATTACCAACAAATCCATAACTGGAGTAACCAAATCCTCTATCCTACACTTCCAATAGTGCAGTTATGATTGAGGAACACAACACACAATATCAGTGTCTCTGGCCACTGAGAAGACTTAATCTTAAACATATGAAACTACTTGTGTCTTTTCATCTAGCTTTATTAGAAAACACTTGAGCAGGGCTCTGGTTACAGTGGAGTGGAAATTCATCGTGGACACATCAGTTTTCAGACTTCCTTACCTTTTGTTTGTTTGTTTTTTTCAAGACAGGGTTTTTCTATGCAATAGCTCTGGCTGTTCTGGAACTCACTCTATAGACCAGGCTGGCCTTGAACTTACAGAGAACCACCTGTCTCTGCCTCTCAAGTAATGGGACTAAAGTCATGCACCAATACCTCCTTGCCCTTCCTTTTTTTTACAGGTTGTTCTGGATACATCCTTTACCTCAGAGAATGCCCTTTTTCAACTTCTCCTTTGTTTAATCTCATTGAACATGAACATTTTCTGAACACTGCAGTTTCTTTCTAACTGTTGATGCGTTAATGTCAGATCCTTTGCTGGAGTGTGATTTCTCAATCCCATCCTTCACCAGTCATAGGTTCTAAGACAGAAACTGGGTTAAAATACTCTTTAATTATGATAATTAAAATAAGCAATAGATAGGAGCCAAGATAATGCATGTTATTGATCATGGGAAAACTAAAAGTGTTAGCTTCATAGAAATTGAGTAGAATTGGCGGTGGTGGCGCATGCCTTTAATCCCAGCACTTGGGAGGCAGAGGCAGGCGGATCTCTGTGAGTTCGAGGCCAGACTGGTCTAAAAGAGCTAGTGCCAGGACAGGCTCCAAAGCTACAGAGAAACCCTGTCTCGAAAAACAAAACAACAAAACAAACAAAAAAATAAAAGAAATTGAGTAAAATAGTAATCACTAAAGTCCATGAACAAGAAGATGAAGGAGGAGAAAGAGATTTTAAGTAGCAAGCAGAGCATTCAGATAGATTAAAAATGTAAATTGCAGAGATCTAGACTAGGGAACTATAATCTTCCATGGAAACCTATTGTCCATTTTAGAAAATGCTAAAGAAAAAGGAATTCAGAGGCTCACAACAAACAAAAATTATAAGTGTTTCTGGTGGTTTAAGTGTGAATGTCTATCATTAGTTTGTGTGAGTCGGTCTCCAATTGGTGGGTTAGAAGTTTGGAAAACACGTCAGCAATATGTAACCCAACTGTTCTCGACCTGTTGGTCAAAACCCATTTAACAAACCTCTATCTCCAAAAAATTTTACATTATAATTCTTAACAGTAGCAAAATTACAGTTATGAAGTATGGCAACAAAAATCATTTTAAGGTTGGGGGGGGTCACCACAACATGAGGAACTATGCTAAAGGGTTGGGCATTAGGAAGGTTCAGAATCACTGACTAATCATTTGATATTACTTCATGACTTTGTGGTCTTCAAATGTGTTGGGCTATAGTCTTAGCTATCTCAAGAAGCATTCAGTTGAAATACTGCAGGTTGGGTGTACTTGGACATTTAGAGCATAGGAGATGGGCTACCATGGTTGGGCCTGAGATTTGATAGCCTGACCCCACTTTCTGATTCCTCTCTCATCCTAACGGTGGAGAAAATGTGACCTCCTGGTGCTGCCTCCTGTTGCTGCCACCTTGCTTTCCTTGCATGAAGGACTGCAATCCTTCTTAGACTGTGAGCAAAATATCCTTTCGTCCCTTAACTTGTTCATTCAGAGATTTGATTTCAATACTGAGAAAAGTCACTAGTATTGCTAAGGGGAGTAAAACACAAATTTCCCTGATTTTACCTTTATGCACTTGACACATTATAAAATTATTATACTGCCCTCTATTAAATATATATATATATACATATATATATATATAATGTGTGCATCCACATACATTGCATGTGTGCTTTATATATGTTTGTGTGTATCATATATAAGCTTTCATCTCGATTATAATATTTTACTAAATATATGTCATAATAATCTATTTGCTAACATTCTTTATATAATCATGATAGAAAAAGGCTTTGATAAAAACCTTGTATTTCAGTCACAACAATATTCAGCCTCACTTTGGGCTCATAGGAAAGTAAGGCACCTAACAGAAAATTAGTTTAATATTGTTCAACAAAAAATGAGGAAATGTCACAGCCTGTGAGATGACTAGAAAACGCCGGTTTCCTACATTTCCTGTGCCCTTGCACTTTCCTTATGCTCTGCAGCAGTCATCCCAGACTGATTTCACACTGGACCAAGCTGTAGCCAAATTGATTCAAATACATGGCGCACTTCTTTCTCTTTGGTGATGGTAGCAGAAACTTCAAAAACTGTAGAGTCCTTGCTCATCAGGAGGATATCTGTGATGCTTTTTGTGAGTGTGAAATCTGATAGAGACAGTTGAGAGAGGCATCTAAGAACATTCACTAGAATAGTTTTGAACTTTAGAGTGTACTAACCCCTGGTTTTCAATGTAGAAATATCAAAATCACTAATCTGAGGATTGTGTTTCTTCTTTCTTCTCTTCTGGGCTGAACTTCTGTGGATCTCTTTGGAATATGCTGTTTAAGCATGGATGTTCTCATCAGCTCGGCTGCTGGGTTGCTTTACTTTTCCAGCCTGGTTGGGCTTGTCATCTTTTGTTGAAGAGTAATAGGAGACCATGCATGTTCTCAAGAAAATGTAGGCATGATTATAGAAAAAGGAATTGTATTCCTTGCCATGAATTCAGACCTACTGATGATATACATGAAATACATATCCGGCAGTCTCCATAGCTTGATGGAGCTTACAGTGTCTAGAGCCCAGACACTGGAGAGTTTCACAAGGCCCCTGCCCCTTGGCTGGTTTCATCAAGGCCAACTTGTTCAAGATCCCTGGAAAGTTAAATAAGGACCTTGTAAGTGATGGATGAACAATGTTGAAGGAGAGAGGGGAAGAAAGGGGAAAATGCAGAAATAGAAACACACAAGAGAGCGAGACAAAGAGAGAAGTGAGTAAAGAGGAACATGAACTCCTTTCTCTGCTATAAAACTTGTTCTCGGCCATGCTAAACTGAATAAGCATGAACAGTTATCAGCTGTTACTATAGGGGACTTGTGGTTCTATAAACTTTGTACATATGATTGAATGTAATATTACAGCCACACAATGAACTACTTATACCCCCCCCTTATAGATGAGAAAATAGACACACATAGACGGCAGAAATGGCCCTTAAAATTTACAAGAAAGATGTGATTTTGGATTGAGACTCAAAAAAAATTTGATGAAGTCTATGCCTTAAGTGAGACCATTGAATTGTGGGAAGGCAGTCTGCTATAAGGAACCTGTGAAGTAATTTCCATGAAGAATAAAACATAAGCTCATTTCAGTGTTAAAAATTCACTAGATAAATGTGACTCTCCAGCTCCTTTATTTAAAAGAATTCACAGGGATGCTAAGAGAAGATATTTAATAACATGTTTAAATACTATTTTGTATAAAAATTAAATGCATAAAAACTCATATTGACCTTTAGATTCTATGAAATTATTTTTTGAACCAGAGAGTTGGTGAGCTATGCTCTTCCTTTTGAATACATTGTGTTTGTATCTATGCAACTGGCTTTATTTATTCAATTAGAGTCAATGTTCTCTTTTATTTTTACTAAATAAAATCCATATTCTTAGAAAATTTCATGTTTACACAATTCATATTGATCATTTCTATTCACTGTCACTTCGTTCTGAATTTCCCTACTTCCCAACTCCATTTATACCCTCTTCTTTTTATCATTACTAACTCCACAACAATTAGTGTGCCTATGCTCACATACTGAAGAACAGAATTATTTGTATAATGTATCATTACAGACAGGGGTATAATACATAAGAAGGTAAATCCATAGTCATTGTGATCTATTTTCTAAATACCACTATATATTGTATCTCCTCTGGTCTCCGGAAATTCTCATGCTGCCTCAGATTTCAAACCTGGAAATGGTCCAGCATCGGTCTGACTTGGCCTGCCTTTTGGTGACATCGCTGTTCCCCTTTTCTGGAAATATGACTTCAGCACCTCTCTCCCACTTGTGAATGCCATTTTTATTGCATTTGAGCTACCCAGTAATATGGGTAATACTCTAAGATCAGTTGATTAGCAATTTTAGTTCCCCTTTATCAGTAAACATAACATATTCACAGATATAAGAAGTAGTATACATACATGTTGGGTTATGATTGATGTGCCCTCTGAACTCTACACACGTCGATTCATTACAACTAGATAAAGTTGCTAGAGAAGTGGCAGGGGGGTTCAGGCCATTGAGTGTGCTTGTGGAGGACCAGTGTTTGATTCCCAGTACTTCCTTGGCAGTTCAGGTCTTTAACTCCAGTTCCGGGGTATCTGATGCTGTCTTCTGGCCTTCAAGCCAAGTACACAAATGTGGCACATATGAATGTAGAGATATGTACATACACATTTAAAAAACTAGATTAATCATAAAGTTAATCTATGTTTTTATTAGTGTTTAGCAGAGCATATAGACATTTCAATACAATTAAGTTAGTGAAGAGTGTTCCTTTGCTCCTTCTGTAGGCATTAAAATATTTAATTATGACTATGAATTTGGTCATTTTATTCTCTTGTTCCGCTAGTTCTGTATTATTCAAAAATTGACCATTTTATTTCTATGATTATTTTCTTCTACAATTCTGATAACAATCTGCTATGATTTGAAATGTTCCCTCCAAAATACATGTTGAAATGTAATTGCTTTGCAGCTTCATAAAGAAGATGGGGAACTTCAGGGATAATTACACTATGAGGGCTCTACTTTTGTGAATGGATATGTGCCCTTGTTGTTGGAGTGGGTACATTATTACAGGAATGGGTTGCTGATCAGAAGCACACAACATCCAGACTTTTCCTCTCTGTCTGCTGTATCATGTTTGTTCTTCACTGCATTTCATTTGCGTAGAGAGGCCACTTTTAGATGTTCTCACATTTCATAGCCTAAGGAACACTGGGAAGCAGAAATATGTTTAGGGTGTTAACAATCTTGTTTGTGACACAGGAGAAGAAAGAGGGAAACAGGAAGGAAAAATAGTGAGTAAGAGGTAAAACTCTTTTCATAGCAAATGTGCAAATGGCTTTGACACAAGACAGATGGTAGAGGCTGCAAGAATTTGGAGAGACAGGATACTATGAGTCTAGGTTGCCATAGATGGGACATTAGGATGCGTCCAGTGAGAACAGAGAAGAGTGTACTAACAATAGGGCAATTCTGAATCTTCTAGCAGTTATTTAAGTGTGCCTGGATGAAATGTAGATAGAGAAATGGGCAATAACGTTTATTCTGAAAAGATCCTTGAAAGAACTCTAGAACACGACATTAGAAGCAGAGTAAAGGGCACGTATTATATAGCTGCCAAGAACTGAGTCTATGTGAGCCTATATTCTAAGGACTTTTAGATAATGCATAATTTATGAGTGATGACCCACAGCAGAAAAAGTGTCTTGAAAGCAACGTGTTCAAGCTGCTGTGTGGCTGCTTTTAACAGCTAAGAGTGAAATGAGAAAGAGATAATGAGGACGGCAGCTATGGGTTTAAAAGAAATATGTTGGAAGGATTCAGATCATTCACAGTCTATATAAGGCAGGTCTGTGGCAGCACTAAGAGTGTGACCAATTTGTCACTTGGTAGAGTTTAGTGTGGGGAGGAGGCAGCAGAATTTGAGTGAAACATCTGGAGGCTTCTCCACCCATTATTAGTACAGAGTGTTAGGGGGTCTTGTGGATTCACTGGGTGGGCCCTTCACCTCTATTATCCAAAGAAAGTTTACAACTCTGTATTTTCTTGGTTGTTTTGAGCTGGACTCAAGTGAACCTCTGTGTGACTCCAAAAAACAACCAAACAAAAACAAGTAGTAACCCTTGGTGGGTTCAGATGGTACTAATTCTTTAAACAAGAAGAATTCGGGAGCTGAGCAATATGGCTGTGTTTTAAATAATGTTGCAGTTTTCTATGTGTGCTGGTGGGGGTGCCAGGAAAGAACTTGTAGGAGTAGAGTCACCGTAGAAAACTCCTACTTGGGCAATACTTCCAGGAGATACAGAAAAAGAGTCACCCTCAATGTCCCTGAGCTACAGATTTACCAGCATACAATATCAGCCTGAGATTCCTGCAGATGATGACTCAAACCTATGAGAACTTTGCCTTGCCTGGGGCAGTGGAAAGCAGACACTTGTGGATGCATGGAACTTTCAGGCTCAAATTTGCAGAAGGTCCAATAAATGACATATCAATATTATATTAATACTACTGATCCACGAACGTGGAGGATCTTTCCATCTTCAGATATCATCTTTCTCTCTCTCTCTCTCTCTCTCTCTCTCTCTCTCTTTCTTTCTTTCTTTTTTATTTATTTTTTTTGGTTTTTCGAGACAGGGTTTCTCTGTGGTTTTTGGAGCCTGTCCTGGAACTAGCTCTTGTAGACCAGGCTGGTTTCGAACTTACAGAGATCCACCTGCCTCTGCCTCCTGAGTGCTGGGAATAAAGGTGTGCGCCACCACGGCCCAGCTTTCAGGTATCATCTTTTATGTCTTAAATTTTTTTTCATTTTTTTTTATTGAGAAATCGAAAACAAAAATTTTCCGCCTCCTCCCATTTCCCTCCCCCTCCTCCCACCCTTCTTCCCCTCCCCCCACTCCTCTCCCCCTCCCTCTCCAATCCAAACTTGCTTGATTAGAGTTACTCCAATACATTTTTTATTATTTGAGGCTATCATGAAATGTGTTGTTTCTACGATTTCTTTCTCAGTCAGGTTGTCATGTATGTATATAGGAAAGCTGCCAATTATTGTGAGTTAACTTTGTAACCTGGTACTTTGTTGAAAGTGTTTATAAGCTAGAGTAATTTCCCTATGTAATTTTTAGGGTTACTTGTGTATACTACCATATCATCTAAAAAATAAAGAAACTTTGACTTCTTCCTGTCCAGTTTGCATACCCTTGATATCCTTCAGTTGTCTTATTGCTTCATCTAAGACTCAAAGTACTATATTTAGTAGGGATGGACAGAGTATACAAACTTTTCTGGTTCTGGTTCTTTATTTTAGTGAAATTGCTTTGATTTCCTCTCCATTTAATTGGGTGTTGGCTGTAGGCTTGCTGTAAACTGCCTTTATTATGTTAAGGTATGCTCCTTGTATCCTTAATCTCTTTAAGACTTCCATCATGCAGGGATGTGGGATTTTGTCAAAGACCTTTGCTTCATCTGATGACACAAACATGAGTGTGTTTTCTTTTCTTTCAGTTTGTTAACATAGTGGATTATATTTATTGATTTGTATGTGTTGAAACATTCCTGAATCTAGGATTTGTTAACATAGTGGATTATATTTATTGATTTGTATGTGTTGAAACATTCCTGAATCAAGGATCTGTTCTTGGTTTTGATGACAGTATTTTACTGAGAATTTTTGAATCTATTTTTGTATGTGAAATTGATCTGTTTTGGTGGTGGTGGTAGGGTTGTTTTTTTTTTGTGGTTAGTACTCTAGAGCAACTGTGGCCTCAAAATATACTGGAAAATATTCCTTCTATTTCTATTTTGTTGAATATTGAGGGGTATTTACATTATCTCTTCTTTGAAAAATTGGTACAATTCAATGCATGGAATTTTGTTGTTATTGTTGTTGTGAGACTTAATTACTGTTCCTATTGTGCTTGGGGTTAAAAGACTGCTTAAATTGATTTACTGATCTTGATTTAACTTCAGTAAGTGGTATGTATTAGGAGAGTTATGCATTTCTGTTAGATTTTCCAATTTGGTGGAGTACTGGTTTTTAAAGTATGTCCTTACGATTCTCTGTATTTCCTCAGCATCTGTTGTTGTCCCCCCTCTTTTCCTCTCTAATTTTGCTAATTTTCTTTTTCTTTTTCTGCCTTTTACTTAATTTGGAAAATGGTTTTTCAACAATATTGATTTTCTTAAGCAAACAACTTCATCTTCATTGATTCTTTGTATTTTGTTTGTATGTTTCTATTTTATTGATTTCAGCCCTAAGTTCGATTATTTCTTTCCATCTTATTTTGTTTTAGAGCTTTCAGGCATGCTGTTATTATATGATATCACACCATTATTTTAATGTAGGCACTTTGTGCCATGACACTGCTTTTTAGAATTGCTTTCATTTTGTCCCACAGTATGCTGTGTATTCATTTGCATTCAGTTATAGAGAGTTTTTAATTTCTTTCTTAATTTCTGTCTGACCCATTTTTTAAATTCAGTAATGAGTTGTTGAGTTTCCATGATTTTATAAGCTTTCTGTAGTTGTTAATAACCAGCTTGGACCATGATGGTCCAACAGGATGCAGGGCATCATTTCAATTTTCCTATATCTGTTGTGATTTGTTTTGTGTCTGAACATATAATCAATTTTGTAGAATGTTCCATGAAGCGCTGCAAAGAAGATGTATCCTTTAGTGTTTGGGTGAAATGTTCTGTAGTATCTGTTAGGTCCATTTGATTTATAATGTCTGTTAGGCGGAGTTTTTTCTGTTTAATTTTTGTCTGGATGACCTGTCTATTATTGAGAGTAGGCTATTGAAGTCTCCCACTATCTGTGTGCGGGGTCAAAATGTGATTTAAGCTGTAGTAGTGTTTCTTTTCTTGAGTGCCTTTGTAATTAGTGCAAAGATGTTGAGACTTGCAGTGCCATCCTGGTGGACTTTTTTATTGATGAGTATGTAGTGCCATTCCCTTTCTCTTCTGATTACTTTTAGCTTTGAAGTCTATTTTGTCAGAAATTAAAATGACTACACCAGCTTGCATCTAAATTCATTTGCTTGAAAATTTTTTTCCATCTATTTACACTGTGATAATGCCTATGCTTGTTGTTAAGGTGTGTTTTTTGGAAGCAGCAGAAGAATGGATCCTGTTTTTGCATTCATTCTGTTAATCTGTATCTTTTTTAAAGGATTTTTAAATTTCATTTTACATTCTAACCACAGGTATCCCTCCCACCCCACCTACCACACCCCCTTGCCTACCCACAATTCCACTTCTCTCAACTGGCAAAGGCTCCAAATGGGAGTCAACAAAGTCTGGCACATTAAGTTAGGGCAGTACCAAGCCCCTACCTACTTCATTAAGGCTGAGCATGACATCCCACCATAGGGAATGGGCTCCAACAAAATAGCTTGTGCACCAGGAATAGATTGTGGTCCTACTACCAGGGGCACCTCAGATAGTCCAAACTATAGGGGAAATGAGAATATTGATGTTGAGAGTTACCAATGAGCAATGTTTGTTGATTCCTGGTGTTTAGTTTTTGTGGTGTGTATGTGTATGTGTGTGTGTGTGTGTGTGTGTGTGTGTGTGTGTGTGTTTCCCCTTTGCTTTTCCTGTCTGGGATTATTTATTCTTTGTCTTTTCTTGCTTGTGGCTATATTGGAGTTTTTCTTTAGTGTATTTTGTAGATGATTTGTAGATAAATATTTCTTAAATTTGGTTTTAACATGGAATATCTTATTTTCTTCATCTATTGTGATTAAATTTTTGCTGGGTATAATAGTCCGAACTGCATTTGTGGTCTCTTAAAGTTTGTAAAGCATCTTCCCAGTACTTTGTGACGGCTAGGGTTTCTATTGAGAAATCGGTGTTATTCTAATAAGTCTGATTATGTATTTTATTTGGTCATTTTCTCTTGCAACTTTTAATATTCTTTCTTTATTCTGTATGTTTAATGTTTTGATTATCATGTGTCAAGGGAAACTTTTATTCTCATCCAGTTTATTTGGTGTTTTTTATGCTTCTTGGAACTTGATAAATGTGATGGCTACTACCTGATAACATCTGGAATTAATGAAAACACATGTGGCTGGGCACACCTATGCGGATTTTTTTCTTAATTAATTTAAAGTAGAAAGACCCACTTTTTTAATTTTTTTAATTTTATTTATTAAAGATTTCTGTCTCTTCCCCACCGCCGCCTCCCATTTCCCCTCCCCCTCCCCCAATCAAGTCCCCCTCCTTCATCAGCCCAAAGAGCAATCAGGGTTCCCTGCCCTGTGGGAAGTCCAAGGACCACCCACCTCCAATCAGGAGAAAGACCCACTTTTTACTGTTATATTGAGCTATACATTTTCCCTACTTCCCATTCTTCCTCCTCTTTCACCTTCTACCCTCTGCCCTGCCCCCCATGTACCCAAATTACTCAGGGGATCTTGTCTTTTTCTTATTCATAGATGAATTCATGTTTTAGTTTTCGTCTAGGTTCTCTGGAGTTGTGACAACTGTAGGCTGGTTGTCCTTTGTTTTATGTCTACTATCTGGTAATGAGTGAATACATATTTTATTTGTTTTTCTGGATTTTTTTTGTTCCATCCATTTCCCTGCAGATTTCAAGATGTCATTATTTTTTTTTTTTACCACTGAGTAGTACTCCATTGTGTAAATGTACCACATTTTCTTTATCCATTCTTTGGTTGAGGGGCATCGAGGTTATTTCCAGGTTCTGGATATTATGAATAATGCTACTATGAATATAGTTGAGCACATGTCCTTGTGGTATGATTGAGCATCCTTTAGGTTTATGGCCAAAAGTGGTGTTGCTGGGTCTTGATGTAGGTAGATTCCTAATTTTCTGAGAAGCTGCCTTATGGATTTCCAAAGTGGCTGTACAAGTTTGTACTCCCACCAGCAATGGATAAGTGTTTCCATTATTCTACATCCCCCCCATTATAAGCTGTCATCAGTGTTTTTGATTTTGGCTATTCTGACAGGTGTAATATGTATTTTTTTAAAGAGTTTCGATGTAGTCGTTTCTTAAGCTTTAATGTGAACACAGGATTGAGTTCATTGTCACCAGGAAATTTTTCTCCAAATTGTTCTCTGCTTAAACATGCCTAAAACAAACTACCTAGTGTCAAACTCTCAACGCTTGAATCAACACTAGCTGCTGAGTTGTGTTGAACCAGATTTCTTCCTTGCCTCACATGGATCAACATTCTGTTGGCCTTGGTGATCGTAGAGATCCCTTACAAGTAAACCCCAGGGATGTCCCTGTATCTAACTCTCCAGTGATGGAAGTACAAGGGCATACTACCAAGCCTGAAAGATTTGCTTGTTTGTTTTCTTTCTTGCATTGGTTTGCGGTATCAAACTCAGGTATTCACACATCCAAGTGTGAGCAATTTACTGATTGACTAGACTATCTCTTTAGACCTCAACTTTACACATAAAAGAATTACAGCTCTTCTACTTTCTACTAATTTCTTTCCAATCGTGCCCTTCCTTTCTTTTATCATGGAGATGGAAATAATACAGTCTCCTTGGTCTAAACTCTGGACATTATTTGTTCTGATTTATTCGTTTATTTCTGATTTCTTAGTTATCCCTATGTCCAAGTAATTGGAAAGGTTTATTATTTTGCCCTGCACAGTGATATAATCTACTCCATGTAATCTCTCTGCCATAAAGAAATCTCAGTGGAGCAATCCCTCTGGGAAGGCTAATTATTTGGTGCACCACTGAACAGACGTTCTTCATATGTCTGCTCAATAATTATTTGAAAAGAGGAAGAAAGACACTTCTGGAAGTAGCACTCTTATCTCCTTTGCTTTCTTGAACTATTCAGCTCTGTCTCCAAACTTATAAATATAAAGTTTGTTATCATAAATGGCTTGTTTCTGTCCAGCTGGGGTAACCTGAGTTGTTTTGCTGGCCTTTGTCATCATCACCCCAAGATGCCAGTTGGAAAGTCTTTTTCCAAAACATACTGCTTTCTTCCCCAGAAGGAACTTTCAAAACTGTTAATTTCTCCATTTACTCATAAACCCAGTAATATTTTTTTCACACTGGTGATATTTCATTTAACTTCGGAGTATGACATCTCCCCACAAGCTATCCTAGTGGCCCTCTCAATGCTCAGGTCTCCACACTGTCTGAGTGGCAGCAGATACATCATTTTACACTTGTAATTTTTAAGTGGTTTTCTGTCTATCTTCAGTTTTCAGTGCACAGCGTATGAACTCCCTCCCTATGACTCGAAGACAAATGCTATTTTCTTTTTGCACTTTTCCCAGAATGATCTTTGCTTTGGAATAAATAATTGAGTGTATAGAAAACTCATTATAAAGCAATTCACTAACCAACCAGTCAATAAACCTGTGTTAAGCACAAAGCCCAGTGTAAGCAGTGTTGACATAAACGAAATGGATTCTTGTTCTGAAAAAGGTTCTCACTGGGTAACTCTGGCTGGCCTTAAGTAGACCAGGAATTCACAGTTCAACCTGTCTCTGCACTCTGCCTACTGGCATTACCAGAGTAAGCCACCAATTCCACTCCAACAACTGGAATTATTTTATTGTCCCACAGCTACAAAAGGAAGAACTCTGAACTATACAGTAGATAAACTCGTCAGAATATACACAATTCATAGACATGTGGTTTGAGAGAACTCCCAAAGCAGGAGGAAATGAATGTGAGAACTGGGGCTAAATTGGAACAGAGAAAGCAGCATCTAGATCAGTTGATATCTGGACATTCATGTAACATTTGCCAAACTAGAAAGATGACAACGGGATGCAAACATTTTCATGTATGAATGTGCTGTTCACTGGGGAGCATAGAATTTCTTTTAGGTTTGTCTCATCAGAAATATTCTAACAGACATAGTTAAGTGAGTTTTTTTTTCACATGCTTCATGTAAAAACTACTAATTTTATTTTCTAAATAGAGTAGCTGTGTCTCCCTTGGATAAGTCTCATTTCAGTTTCCCCAGGAATGGGCTCCCTGGAGACCTGGTAGTTCTAAAACAGGATGTTTGCTAATGCACAGCACCATCTACTGGTAATAATTTGTAATCAATAGTAGAATTACTTGAAGATTATTATCATTTTTTTTTCTGGACAAAGATGCCTGAGAAGTTACAGAATCTTTCTCTTGCTTTTTTTTTTTGGTTCCAACCCTTCCACCAAGATATCTGTTTTTCCATTCCCTTTGGTTCTTTCTGACAAGCTACTAAAAATTGAGAGAATCCACAGGGTGAGTGAATCACAACTGAACTTCATAACAAACTTGTTTTATTTTTTTCCTCCTCTCTCCTCAAGCAAAAGCTTTTGTTTAGTATGTCAGCAGTGGACTAGAAAAGGAGCTTCACAGAAAGATTTTTGCTGGCATGATGATATTAGAAAACTCTGGGGAAAGTCAGTCAAAAGCTCCCCTTTATAAGAGATGCACCCAGGGCTTTCTGTTTGGTGGACAAACCTTGTACAATGCCACTAGGGTCACACGTAGACTTACATAGATGACTTACAATGCTGGGTACTGGCAGCATTCTGACATCAAGAATATCATGTGTGTCTAAATTTTGGAAAACCCATCTATCAAGAATAGAAACTTGGATCTGAATTGTGTAAATTTGGGTAAGCATCTTTAATTTTTGTGAGTCTCAGATTTCTCATCAGTGAAATCATGCTCTCTCTATCCTGCCTTGCAGTGATATTTGGGGAGGGAAGGGAATCAGAACACACACAGATGCTTAGAGGCATGGCTAGATATTGAATTAGGTATTATTTGTCAACATACCACCATATTTGAGCTTTGATACCATCCATGTCAGGGAGGCTACAAAGATGTGAGCTGTTGAGACACATGACACCTAAGAACTACACACAAGTCTTGTGACCCCTAGGAGAAAACTGACAGCTTCACTGCAAGGAAAAATGCATCAAAGAGACTTGATGAGTGACTCACTGAACTGCCTAGCACATGGAGGAACTGAGACAAGGTGGTTGGAATTCTGTGTGAAGAGCCACAGACAGTGTAGCTCTGTCCCCTGTCCTTACCTGATGGTCATACAAATAGCACTAAAAAGACAGGCTAAGGGCAGTTTCCCATCTCTTCATCCAGGATACAGTTATGCAAGTTGCTTGAACCCCCATCTTAATTCACACAATGTATTAATGCACAATGTCTTCTAAAGGATGGATTTTAAGAGAAACTATGCTTAGAAGAACTGCTGAGGACAGTGAGTCAACTCACTGAACAGAAAAACGATGACCATTGGGAGGCACAAGAGTTCACACCTGCACACACATTGACCCCAGTCAGGTGCAAAACTTTTTAAAACGGCAATATATTTTTGTATGTTCTGTTTTGCTTTGATTTTACTAGATGCTATCCTGGCTTTGTGTTTTTTTTTTTTTTTCCTAAATCTTGATTCAGATTCTCGAACATCATCCACATCATTAAATAGCTGCATGTTACAAGATATGGGAAGTTAGGCTGGAAATAGAGATTAGAGTCCATGGACCACCAGATGAAAGAGAAGGTGTCCCAGATGAGGGTCAGTAGTGAGCAGAGGCAGACAATGGGATTCTCCTGAATGCTAGTCTGCAAAACTAGTGACATTTTTCCTGGGTTGCGGGACTTGCTTTCTTCCTCCCTGAGAGATGCTTGCCATTTTGTTGAGCTTTGAAAGTGATCCGAGATCCAACAGAGTTAGAGTATAGCATTATGTCTCTGAGTAGCTTCATTTTTGATTTTTCAATGACCAGAACCATAATATTTTCGAGGTCTAAGGGCTGTGGGAAGGGAGAAGCAAACACAGCTGAGAGGCAAGTTGGTGACTTACATGTACTCTCAGAAGAAGGCATCCTGAAACCCAGAGTGACAAACTCCTAAGGAGCTTTAGAAAAGCATTCAGAAGGGTATCTGGATTTTAACTTTGGGAATACAAGACATATCCATGGCTGTCATTAAAGTCTTGAAGCAAAAGATGAGCCTAGAAGGATCCCATACCCAGAGTCCCATCACTTCCTGTCTGCACAGGTCTGTGAGAGGGACAGTCACTCTGTAGAGTTAATTATTAAAACTGGCTGCTCGCTGGGGTCCCACCAGGCACAGTAGATTTCTTGTGATATTTAAACTGTAATGTGGGCCATATGTCAGACAGCAGATCAGGGATGGTGGGCGCATCTTACTGAAAAAATAAAGTCTGAAATGTACAGCATTCCTCCACTGTAGCTATTCATCTTGGAGTCGTTCGTGTAATTAGTGGGAACAGCTGTGGTTGATTATTTTCAGACAGGTTATTCATGAAGATTTTTAAAGTAGCCTGTGTGCTTCCTCTTTGTGGGCCCTGTGGGGTCAATGTCCCTGTTCAGTGACCTGGAGGCAGTCTAGACCGTCTCAGAAGAGACACCTGCTCTAGAGTCTCACAAGGCTCCTTAAAAAAATTGATTCTAAAAGAATGTCTCCCTAACATCCAGTAGATAAGTCCAGAAGAATTCTAGAAGGTAAAGGAATGCCTCGTAGCCTAAGTCCGGTACCTGTTGAGTCTGGATTCTCTTACATCCAGCACTATATAAACAAACAGATGAGGCCAGCTGTGAGAACTGCAAGACAAAATGTACACAGCCCAGCACTGCAAACATGCTGACTAGTGTATGTGCTAAGTGCAAGTTATCATGGAAAACTTACAAGAAAAATATGAAAAACTTCAAATAGCAAAGATGACAGAAATCACCATCAACGTCCTGCTGTGGTGGTGGTCCTAATTAACGTGTCTCCTGATTTTTTCACTGATTAGATTATCAATATGACAGCATCTCTATGGATCATATTCTCTAGGTTCTCTAGGACGCTGTGTATGAACAAGACAGTAGCTTCTGACGGATTTTGTGTATGATACCAAAACACTTGAAGATTAAGGTTTTTCCTCTATTCAGCCACAAGCTGGGCTTGCGTGAATCTTTTTATTCTGGAGTCTTCATTTTTCCCCTTTGTAGGTATAAAGATACTAAAAATAAAATTTAGAAACCAATCCCATCATTCTTCTTAATCTTTATATTGATATTTTCACATACAAATACTGACAGGCTTCACTCTACGAGCATTGTTAAAGTTAAGATTTCTCAAACAATCAAGTAAGATTCTTACATATATTTTAAGTGGATAATAATTTAAGAGTAGCTGTGAATACAGACACACACATGTGAACACACACACACACATGTTCTTGGAGGTGCTGGTGACCAATAGCCTGAACATGATGCTCATATATAAAACCTGGCAGAGTCAAGAACTAGGAAAGCCAAATCCCTTTGATCTTTTAAGCTGTCAGTAAAAAAAAAAAAAAAAAAATTGAGGAGCTGCCTGCTCAAGCTCTGTGCTAAGGTCAGGGTACCCTTGAAGAGACAAAAAAGGAGAAATGATTTAGAGATAAGGCTGGCAGCCTTGGCTCCGGGAGTTTTTGTTTGCTTAGCTGTAGGCCCTGGGAGAGGAGTGTGTCTCAGCAGGCACAAAGTGTTCCCCAGACAATGTCAGACACACGCCAAAAGGGAACCCAGCCAGGATCCAGCCACCAGGAGAATTCTTGCCTGCTACCCACAAGCACACACAAAAGGCAGACCCAGGTTAAAGCAGCCTCCCAGGTAAGGACCAAAGCAGCTATTTATCATCATTAAGCGATGGGCCCTTCTTCCTCCTGACTCCTAATTCATAGCAGAAAAACTGGCCCAGAAAATCAAATACTGAGCCAAAGAAAAACTCAAAGTTCTAAGCAAGTAGAAATGCCTTTGCTTCGACTTCTTGTATGTTAAGGAGCATGGTCACTTCCTGTCATTGATTCTCTGCACCATACTTTTCAATTCTTAACCTTGTACTCATTCTCTGCATTTGAAAGGAACATTTGCCATTTAGATAAATTAAAAAAAATCAGATGAACCTAAGAAAAAGTTAAGAAGCCTTCAAGATCCAAGAGGTAGCTACAATGTGCATTGTGTCCTTTGCGGTGACATCTGTCTGAGTTTATGTGTATGTATTTTACATGTATGAAAGCAGAGGATACACACTTAGATGGGTAGGTATGGAAAATCATTGTTTTACACCCTTAGTAACACACTATCCATACTATTCTGTATTACTTTGTTCAATATGGACATCACAGACATTTTTGGCAACTACTCACTATTGGGTTAAATTATTACATTGATAAACTTTAGGTGGTATTGCGTAAGACTGACATGAGTGTCAAATATTCTGCAATGACATAAGACAGATAGTGACGAATAATATTAGATCAACAATTTCATCAGAACTCAAACAGTTCAAATTGCTGCTTAAATATTAAAAACTTTGGTTTTGTTTTTTTGGCTTTTCGAAACAGGTTTCTCTGTAGCTTTGGAGCCTTCCTAGAACTAGCTCTTGTCAGATCAGGCTGGTCTTGAACTCACAAGGAGCCTCTGCCTCCCAAGTGCTGGGTTTAAAAGTGTGCGCCGCCACCGCCAGGCATATTAAAGATTATGTAGCAGAAATACCTGCGACAGCAAGGAGAGGGACACTGCTGTTATAGCTAGAAGAGCAGTGAGCTTGAACTTAGAGGTATTTCTTCCTGCCCCCTCCTAAGAACGGGTCAGTTCAGACAAGAGCAGAAACCACAGAGACATTAGATACTATCAAAGCTCATCCATTTCCTGGAAGTTTGGGTCTTAGAAAATCATGATGGCCAGGTCACCATCTGTGCAATTGTCTCCTCATATCAACTCAGTCACTACTCCTGGATCAAGCCACTGAAACCCAGCCAAAGGTTGCTGCTCTTTGCTGCAGCAGTCTGCGAGGTAGACAAGGCACGGCAGGCATGCTCAACACTAGGAGTGTCCCCCGTTTTCAAGCACCGAGCATCTGTTCATCTTATACTCTGGATACTTTGCTCTTCTGGATGCAGCATGATGACCATAATACATTGTCTCAGATTAAATATATTATTGCTAGGAGGTTATAGTTGCATTTTGAAAAAGTCTTTCTCGTTTTGTACTTTCTCTTTAAAAAATTAGATGAAATATCATTGCATTATTTTCCCCTTCCCTTTTCTTCCTTCCATCCCCTCTCATGTATTCCCCACTATTTCATCATTTCAAAATTCTGCTCTCTGTTAGTTATTGATGCAACTATGCATAAATGTCTACGCAATATAAATGCAGTCTATTCGGTCTGTTTAGTGTCACACATATATGTATATATACACACAGGTACACACATGATTACAGGGCAATGTTATTTCTCCCTTCCTTGTTAGCACACCTGTTGGTGTTATACTTGTTCATATCCTATAAAGGTGAAGATTTGATATACAATCTCATAAGAGAATTCCCGTTTTTCTGGTTCTTATAGTCTTTCTGGCCCCTATTGTACAATGTTCCCTGAGCCTTGGGGCCCAGAGCTGTATTGTAGATTGGGGCTGGAAATCCTTATGATCAGTGAACAGGGGTTCTAGAGGTCAGGTCTCATCAGGAAAATGGAGACCATGATGCTTCCTTGGTGATAGGTCTTCATTTTCAAACGTGTTACCTATTAGTGGAAAGAAGACTGTTTATCTTTTTCTTCTGGCTTCAAATGGTCCACAGTAGGACTAATCTGAATGTCAGATATGAAGAGACAAATTGAAAAAATATGACAGTGATGCAAAAATGCACATGTAGAGATTTTTATACACATATGACCTCATGTATCTGACGTTCCTTTCAGGTGTGTGTGTGTGTGCGCGCGCACGCGTGCGTGCATGCGTGTGAAACAGAAAGACAAAGGTATCTTTTGAACTGTCCAGTATGTTAATTATCTAGTATAGATAAATATTTTTAAGTGATAGTAAAATTCTTAGATATATTGAACTAATGTTGTACTGTCTTTGATTGTGGTTTTGGAATCATTAGGTTATTTTCCTAACAAAAATGTTTTATTTTGCAGTGTGTCTATTAATATTTAATCCTTTTGAGATAATACTTTTGTGAATTCTTGTCATTTAATTTTGATCATATTTACCCCTGACTATACTTTCCACAGGTTCTATTTAACTTCAAGTCTCTTTCCTCATGTTTATTTATTATTTTATTTATATTTATTTAGAACTTGTGTTGCTCCACTACTCTTGAGTGTGGGGCCCGCTGTGGAGTGTGGTCAGTGTACTTGGAGCTCCCTTTCCAGTAGCGAATAGCTCCCCAGTTAGTGGTTACCCTTCATGTATACCCCTTTCCTTCCCCTGTCAGACCTGAACTTGTGCATGCTGCCACAACCACATGCACAACTACCCCGCTGTACCCATAAAACACTGCTTCCTCGAAGTCACCAAACACCTTCAGTTCTTAGAAACTTTCAGTCAATCTGTTGAGAGCAGTTTTTCCTCCCAAATAATTCTTATCTTTTGTCAAGTTGACAAAAAGCCAACGTGTGTGTGTCCTGGTGTATTTAAACAAAAAGCTATCTTCACGCCTGCCAGGTGGTTTCCTCCCTAACTTAACCCTGAATCAAATACTATAAGCAGTTAAAGGAAGGTTAAGCTTAGAATGCATGTGTTTATGCCTGAAATGAAAACAGCATGTTTTCATAGTTTCTAGGCTCTAGTTGCCATTGGTAAGACTAGAGCAAGTGACTTCCTCTTGTTGGTTAGATTCCAGCTCTCCCTTTCAAGCCTTAGTTGGCTACTTATTAAGCTTGCATTCCAGAAAGATATTTCATACAGTGCTTGCCACTTATCACACCACTGGAGATTAGACAATGATGAACCAGTGGTGGGAGGGGCCACATCTGACACCAGGACTATTGAGATGTATATAATCCTGGATGGACTTAGTTGGTCACTGTATCTCTTTATGCCTTTTTCCAATGTGTTCACACAAAATGCTTTTCCTTTTTATTGCTTTTTATTATTATGTTTACGGTCTTGGTTGATTTTTCAGGGGCTGTGACCAAATCTGGCTTCTTGAAGTATAGAGCAAGCCCCTAAATTTGCTAACAGTGTGGCAACCATGAAGTTATTGAAAACACATTTTGAGGGGTCTTCCACCTACAGAAAGTTGGCTTTGGATAATGAGAAAAGATGGAACACTGGAGTCATTTACTGCAGGCATGTTTCTTCTTCTTCCCCTTCGACTGGCATCATAGATTTTTTTCCCTCTGATTGGTGAAAAAGAAAAATAATTATTTGACCTTGTTTTGTATTCTTGAAAACATCTATTGTTTGAAACGTTTCCTCCCTATTTGTGCAGCTTGGTTTTCACTTCGGTTTCCTGTTTGTTGTTGAGACTCTTTGAGCCATTTGGTGATAGAGCTTACCTTTGTTGAATTAGGTGTATGTAGGTCAGGCATTGACAGTTTCAAAGCTCTTTCAATATTTTGTGGAAACCACCATAAAACAGGAAAAGGCTGGGGCTCTATTGAGCCATTAGTTTTGTAGGAAATTTCCTAATAGAGAAAAGGGGATGTTCAGGTCTCTGCTGTGGTTTATGTCACCATGGAAACATTCCCCTGGAGAGAGTTATAGCTGACCAGTCTTGAAGGAAATTAAGACAGTAATGGGCAATACCAACCTCTGCACATGGAATCCTGAATAACTGAACAATAAATCGTTAACCATTTTATTTTTTCATTTCAATCTTTTGTTCATTGATAATTAAAATTATTAACATGCTTGTTTTGAAATATGCAGAAATGAATGTGTGAATGAACACACAAGCCTTGGGTAAGTGATATTACTTTTACATCTATTTTTCTCTTCCTTCAAAATAAAGCTAATTATAAGATATAAAAAATGGAGCATAGGTGACATGCAGTAAAAAAATTCACTGAAATGGCCATCCCATGATTAATGGAAAATTCTTTTGTTGTAGCTAAAAGAGAGAGAACATCCCGAGACACCTGGAAGATTCCAGAGCCAAAAGAAAATGAAACAGACAGCACATAGGCAGGGCTGAGGAAGTGATAACAGTAGAAACCTCTTTATCTATGCAAAATAGTACACTTAGTTGTAAATATACATGATGTAACTCTCAAACAAATCATTGACTATATGGATAATAGAACCTATAATTTTATTTTTGAAAATAGCGATACTTGAAACAAATCCTTTTACCTTTTAAGGTAACAATTACTCATATTTAATAAAGGTTGATGATAATTATTTGAAATCAGAAGTCTATCCCAAATATTTTAAATATATTCCTTATGGATTTATGAGGGTAAATAATCCAGTTTATGATCCTTCTTGAAGGTAGTTTGTGGTATGTGAAACTGCTTCCTGGGCCTTTCTACCATTCAATGAGCTACTCAAAGCACGTATTAATGCTGAGCACTTTGTCACACAATGTTTATTTAGGTGTTATTGAAGTGCACCTGGTTCTGTGGTTTATTGTTGCATTTTTGTTACGTTGGAAACCTGTTTATTAATTACATATTTCTCACAAGTTGTTAGCTTCTGAATTCTCATAAGTTGATCAAGAGCAGGATTCATATTTCTTTATGTTCTTCATTTTTAAATGTGGGTTATAATTAAAGTCATTTACAATTAAAGACAGGATTACAGGAAGCTAACCAAAAGGAAACACTGAGAAAGTTATGTTACTCTGCTGATATCTCACTACAAGCCTTTAAAGGTCTTGGTTTATTTTAATGAAAAATCTCTTAAAGGTTATATAGTTAGAGAGTTGAAGGTGAGTCATTTGGGTGGTTTCAAGAGAGAAATACATGGATTAAAGTTTTCAAGGTAGCAATGAAAATTAAGGTGGGAAGAAAGATCAAGATTAACAATAAAAAATCATGGCATTGAAAAGCCCCCCAAATTTAATGTAATGTAAAATGAAAACATTTTTGTAAACATACGTATTTTATGGAAATGAAAAAACAGAATAGGGATAACTATCTGATCTTAAAAAGTAAATTCAAAGGGAAGGGGAGAGGCAGGGAGGGGAGCAGAGAAAAATTTAGATCTCAATAAAAATCAATAAAAAAAAGTGAATTCAAGGAATCCGACATTATAAGAAAAATATTTTTCCAAACATAGTGGCAAATAGCCTGTAATCCCAACACTACGAGGACAGAGAAAGATAGATCTCTGTGAGTTCAAGACCATTCTGGACTACATGGGGCTTTCCAGGTCAGCTGGGACTACATAGTGAGAACATGTCAAAAAAGGACCATCAGCCTTGTGTATTTTCTCTCTGATTTGTTTCTGGTGCAGAGGAGACATGGTAATACCTGGGCTTAAAGTTTCATCACCACCCTTAGCTTGGTTATGGCTTGGAGAATGAGGACTTTGTACATACAATGAATGGCCTATGGGCTTAATTTTCACTAACACGAAAAAGAGCAAGAGAACCTTCAAGAAAGAACTGTGTTCAGTATACAGGTAATTACTGAGTGTGCATATAATCTCAGATGCTTTACATTCATCGTGTCTCTGACGTCAAATGAGGAAACCACAGCTTTGAGGGCATGAGTTGATCATGATGTGTAGTTCATAGAGAGGGACAGTATTTCAGCTCACCATATTTATTATTCTCTAATAAATATTTAAGATTTTTCTTAAGTTAAATAAAAATGCTCTCTAATTCAATTTACTGGTAAATTAGTCAAAAGACTCACCAATATTTGGAAAACCAGAAAAGTGATTATAAAGGATTCAAAGGCTATATAGTTTGCTCCTGAAGTATTTATATGGCTTTACAAGCTCTACTACAATTAGGTAGAAACTGGATTTAACCTCAAATCATAAAAACAATTAGAAAATTAATTAGGTCACTGGATAACAAACAATACAGACCCCACCCCACCCCCCACCAAGGAAGGAAGAGTGAGCACCTTGCCATACACAGCATTCTTCTAGAGACTCATTTGAAACCACAGAGTTGAGACAGTAATTTGCCCAAGTTTTCCAGATAAAAGGAAATAGTTGTTGTTGTTGTTGTGTGTGTATGTATTTATGTTTGTATATATGTATATGTGTGTATGTATGTGTAAATGTGTATGTTTTATGTGTGTGCATGTTTGTGTATGTGTATATGAGTATGTATGTGTGTTTTGGGGGGTATATGTATATGTGTGTGGATATGTGATATAAATATATATGTGTATTTATGTATGTGGGTATGTGTGTGTGTATGGATGTGTGTGTGCATGAAGAAAGAGGTTTATTTCATGGAAAGAGCTTATCTATTGCAGATACCTTAAAAGATGAACTCTGCAAAACTGGCCAAAAGAACAGGGACCTAGAATAAACACAGCTTCAGTTTAGACAGTCAGGATGAAAACCTAGCAAAAAGTTGGCGTGGAAGCTTGGGTGTCGGGGTCAACTCGTGAGAACACTCTCTTGTTAAAGAGGACCAAACGATTATTCAATTCAAATATTTAGCTGATTACATGAGGCTTATTAGTATTAGCATTAGAGTGGAAAATCTTCTTTACTTGAAGACCACTAATTTCAAATTTAATCTTCTTTGAAAATACACAGAGCATTCTTTGGCCACATATGGAGGACCGTGGCTCATCCAAAGTAACATAAAATTAGTCATAAGAGATATGAATCCCAAAGAAAAATAGCAGAATTATTGATTTAAGAAAGCAGGGATCAGGAAGCCTAAATTATGTGAAAGTTACAAAATTATAATAATGGAAAGAAGAAATCGACTTTGAGAAGGACATGACCCTCTCTTTAATTCTTCCCAAAATATCAGTGTATAAAGTCAATCTACACATCTAGATATAGAAAAGTAAAATGCAATTCAATGAAGATGCTGAAAAGAAAATAATAAATAAAATTGAATGAAGTTTAAAATACAGTTTATCTTCTACACGAGTTACACTTAAAGTTTCAAGTCTCAGTTGTTACGTCAAGACAAGAGGTAAGAAAATATGGATAATACAAATAGTAAGTGATATTTAAAAATCAGAACAATATATAAAATAAACCAAGAGAAATGATGGTTCACAAATATCTAGCAAGAAGGACAAATAAAATAATCAGTGAAACCATAAATTGTTAATATTAAGAATGAAGCAGGAGATTCACTAGCGACATTGTGGCAGTCAAAATGAAAATGATTTTATAATTTTCTTACCTGTGATTTTTTTTTACCTGTGATTTTTTTTCAGTAAGAATGGTTCCCATGAGCTCATGTGTTCAAACATTCTGTCCCCAATTGCTGGAATTGTTTGAGAAGGATTATGAGGTATGACCTTGCTAGTAGAGGTATGTCACTAGGGGTGGGCTTGTCCCATTCCCCATGCCTGTCTCTCTCTACTGCCTACTTGTGGGTCAAGATGTAAACTCACAGGTATTCCTGTCACCATGGCTACACTCTGGTATCATGGACTCTAATCCTTGAAGCTGTAAGTCCAGTTAAATTCTTTATTTTATAAGTTGTCTTGATTCTGGTGTTTCGTCATAGGATTAGAAAAGTAGCTGAGACACTAACATAAATTTAATTTAGAATCAATTGTTACTTTCCTCAAAAAGCACAAATTTCCCAGAATCAGTAAATATGCATTAATTAGCTTAAGTTATATAACTTACAGAAACTGGAACTGTCATTTCGAAGTTTCTCTAGGGTAGGGGTATAGCTCAGTATTAGGAGTATTTGCATAAAATGTGTAATATGCTAGTATCAATCCCATAATGCTAAGATTTTTAATCTATTACAAATAAGATTCAGTGTTCCCCCAGAGAAACCAACCTGAAAAGTTTTTACTGAAGAATTCTACTAAACTCTTTCAGAACTAATGCCAATTTCAAACAATCTTTTCTAGACTATAAAAGAGGATGAGTAGTTCTCAACACATTTTATGAGCCTTTGTGAGTGATACCAAAATCAGAAAAAAAAGCAGTATAAAGGAAAAAAAGAAGGCTAATGTTTCTCATGTACTTGGATATTAAAATCCTCAACAATTTTTTTCTAAGTATGGAATGCTATTTTTGACATTTCAAAACCTACTTTAATCTACCTTATCAAGAAGTTAAAATTAATGAACATTCCTCTCTGTCATAAGCCAAGGAAGCTTCTTTATTAAACAATAGTAATAAAACATATTAACAGCATACAGAGGGGAATCCCACATTCCCCATTGTGGGGATACAAAATTTAATTAAATTTCCCATACTTAATTCTTTGAGTGCTCCTTGTATCTCTTTAATGTATTTTCAAATCTGCAAAACAGTCAAAGATTAGTGTTATACTATCTCTATGCAACAAAACATTTATACAGAGGGTGGTGAGAACAGATATACAAAATCTAATGCTAAAATCTCATTCTCAGTTTGGTTTTGTAATATCCTGCTGACTATGCAAAGTATTGCTAAGATTCTTTCCCAGGAGACACAAAAGAAATATCAACCCCTTCTCCTAAGATCCCAATGACAAAGTGAGGAAAATGTCAAAGTCCACTTTGGTGAGCCAAAGTGTTTATTGGAATTCCTTGGAGAACATCAGTGAGGAGTTACTTCCAGGGTTCTGTTTCTTCCTTTCCATCAAACAGGATACACCTGGAAAGCCTTTACTAAGAAAGGATGAGGAAGGCTTCCCCATATCCACGTAGATTAGAGTTCCCTTCTCTGTGTTCCCACAGCCTATATCTTCTACGTCCTCTCTGAGGCCATGTTCAATTACTGCAGAGTTGTATCCAAAGAGGTAGGAAGCAGCTGAAAACTCAAGTTGGGGTTTCTTGACCCTCCTCACACCTCTCTGAGGTATAAATAGTCCACAAGCCCATTACTAATAATGGCTTTGAAAAGGGGCACAGATGAACTCCCCAAGATTCTGGCTGCTTGCCTCAAAGGATCATCTCTCACAGCACTCTCCATCAGTAGAAAATTATACTAACTTCTTGACGTTTATGCAGAAACTATTTAACTATCCATATCTAGTAATGTTCTCAAGTGTCAAATAATCAGTTAAGTGAAGATTCTAGTTAAGGAATATAGCAATATTACCATCATAAAAATATACAGATTTTCTAATATGTATATATTCCACACTTTCTTCATCCATTCTTCCATTGAAGGGCATCTAGGTTGTTTCCAGGTTCTGGCTATTAGAAATAATGCTGCTATGAACATAGTTGAACAAATACTTTTGTAGTATGATAGGGCATCTCTTGGGTATATTCCCAAGAGTGGTATTGCTGGGTCCTGGGGTAGTTTGATCCCAAATTTCCTGAGAAACTGCCACACTGCTTTCCATAGTGGTTGCACAAGTTTGCATTCCCACCAGCAATGAATGAGTGTACCCCTTACTCCACATCCTCTCCAGCAAAGGCTATTATTGGTGTTTTTGATTTTAGGGATTCTGACAGGTATAAGATGGTATTTCAAAGTTGTTTTGATTTGCATTTCCCTGATCGCTAAGGAGGTTGAGCATGACCTTAAGTGTCTTTTGGCCATTTGAATTTCTTCTGTTGAGAATTCTCTGTTCAGTTCAGTGCCCCACTTTTTAATTGGGTTAATTAGCATTTTAAAGTCTAGTTTCTTGAGTTCTTTATATATTTTGGAGATCAGACCTTTGTCTGTTGTAGGGTTGGTGAAGATCTTCTCCCAGTCAGGGGGTTTCCTTTTTGTCTTAGCAACAGTGTCCTTTGCTTTAAGAAGCTTCTCAGTTTCAGGAGGTCCCATATTAGAGTACTACTAGGCAGTTCAAAACAATGACTTCTTGAATTTTGCATGCAAATGGATGGAAATAGAAAACACTATCCTGAGTGAGGTACCCAGACCCAAAAAAATGAACATGGGATGTACTCATTCATAATTGGTTTTTAGCCATAAATAAAAGACATTGAGCCTATAATTCGCAATCCTAGAGAAGCTAAATAAGAAGGTGAACCCAAAGAAAAACATATAGTTATCCTCCTGGATATTGGAAGTAGACAAGATTGCTGGGCAAAAATTGGGAACTGGGGGGAGGGGTGGGATGGGGGAAAGGGAAGATGTGGAGAGACAAGTGAGAAGGGGTGGATGGGGAGAGCTTGGGGGAATGTGATGGTTGTGATAATAGAAGGATGGATATGGGAGCAGGGAAGTATATATCTTAATTAAGGGAGCCATTTTTGGTTTCGCAAGAGCCTTGACTGTATAGAGGTTCCCAGGGGTCCAGAGAGATGTCCCCAACTAGGTCCTTGAGCAGTTGAGGAGAGAGAGCCTGAAATGGCCCGATCCTATAGTCATACTAATGAATATCTTGCATATCACCATAGAACCTTCATCTGGCAATGGAAGGAGATAGAGACAGAGACCCACATTAGAGCACTGGACTGAGCTCCTAAGGTCCAAATGAGGAACAGAAGGAGGGAGAACATGAGCAAGGAAGTCAAGACCGCGAGGGGGGCACCCACCCACTGAGATGGTGGCGCTGATCTATTGGGAGCTCACCAAGGCCAGATGGACTGGGACTGAAAAAGCATGGGATAAAGCCGAACTCTGAATATGGTGGACTATGAGGGCTGCTGAGAAGCCAAGGACAATGGCACTGGGTTTTGATCCTAATGCATGTACTGACTTTGTGGGATCCTAGCCTGTTTGGATGCTCACCTTCCTAGACCTGGATGGAGCGGGGAGGACCTTGGACTGCCCATAGGGCAGGGAACCCTGACTGCTCTTTGGACTGGAGAGGGAGGAGGAGGGGAGTAGGGCATGGGGAGTGGGGCGAAGGGGAGGGAAAAGGGAGGCTGGGAGTAGGTGGAAATTTTTAATTAAAAAAAAAGAAAAACAATACAAGATCTATCAGAAAATAAATAAAAAAGCAAATGAATGAACAAGAAACTAGAGACTTTTATCATGTGAGATAGCTTAAAGTTTTGAAATAAATCGAGATTTGGCAAAAACATAAAAAAATACAGATTTGAGAAACTCTGCCTCAAAAAGCAGTAAACTTTTACATATATGTGTGTGCACATTGAGTGTATGCATATAGAGATATGCGTTTCCTACATCTGTGATGTAGCAGATATGACTTGTAATGTGAGGACTTGTTTCCATACCAATGGTTCATCTTGTTCCCCAGCAAATCAGGGATCCTCTGACGCTTTAGTTTCAGCAAAAGTTAACCCATTGTATCACATGACTGATAACCCCAGGGTCTGTTTGGCTTTGAGAAGACGGAAGACGCCACCAGTATTCCATCTCTTACCTTACTCATGGGCACTGATTCCGACTTTCTCCTCTTAGACAATCTCAAGTGACTGAAATTTCTGGAGCATCAATCTTGTCTTCTGTAGCTCTATAAACAGACGATATGAATGGTATTCGTTCCAAACAAGTCCAGGGCAATTTTAATTTGGTAAGACTGGCATCAATCATGTGTTGATCTCTAACTGATTCACTATGAACACTGTTTGGTACTCTTATAAAAAAAATCTATGTCTCTGGCACCAAACTGCCATCGAAATGTTTATTTTTATATCCATAAGTAGATAAATGCTATTGTCAGCCTTAATCGGAAAAACCTCTCTTTTCAGTGAATGGTGGTGAATACAGAGACATATGGTGGCCTAAGATGCTGTGAATAAGGAACTTTTCGGTTCTTAGCTCTAACCAGATCATCTGTCTGTTTCTCCTAAGGATCAAGAAACAGTGTTGAAAAGGGAGAAGAAATAACATAAATAAATAAAATATAGGAAGAATGGATGAGAAATGTCTTCTTCTCTGTATTATGTAGCTATTTCTATCATGATGTTGAGCAACTGTGGTGACCTTGGCAAGATGAGGCCTGTCAGCAGTCAAGCAGGGGTAGATGATGAATTGTTGGCTAATGATAGAATCTGAAGCTCTTTTTAATTTAAGTGTAATGATCTTTTCTTTTAGTTAAAAAAATGATGTTTACATGTTTGTACACCAATTTTTTATGGTATTCTGTGATGCTAAAGAGTATGAAAGTTTGAGGACAAGTGGGAAGTACTCATTTCCAATAAACTGTAGGTTAATAAGTTAATGCATTCTTAAAATGTTTAAGTCATTGTCTATTTGGCAATTACTGGTGATTGACAGACCATTCACCAAAATCATAAATGCCAAGAAAATATGATGATAGCAAAGTGAAAGAAGCAGATGGAGGTGGTAGGAGTATGTTCAGACAGACACACCTCTCTAATGTTCCGCACCAGGCTGAACACCCGGTAAACATTCGGTAATTGTTAAACAACAGTTAGAGTGATGAGTGCGGTCTGCGTGCCAAATTTAGAGCAGTAGAAACACATAGGATTGACAGCTTAAAAGGCCAGGCCAGACTCTCTTGTCTGACTCTGCCCAGCATTTAAAACATGTTTTGCATCTAAGCTAATAGCACAAATGTTAATGTTCCTGTTATCTCACACTCTACTCTCTCTATTATCACTCAAATACTTTTTTGGAAATCTACCACTCTCCACTCATTCTTTTCCAAACCACATTTAATATTTCTTTCTGTTGTTTTATATTAAAAACGCAACTGTAGGTATCAGCAAACCAACTATTTTCCATGCTCAGAAATGTTCTAATTATTGTCTAAGGATTTTGATATTTTCAATCTTGGTATATACAAAAATTCTAATGCTTTACCTCATGTTGCTAACGTAATGCTTTTTATTTTGACACAGAAACTTTATCTTTTATTTGTTACTATTTGTCATGTGTCTTATTGAAGAAAGATAATATCTCTCATTTCTTCCATCTTTTCCCATCCAGAAACCAACACTAAGTAGTAGGTCTTGGATTTTTATAGTCTCCCATTTTCTCATGGGAGAATAATTAGTAGCTATTTTACAATTCATCACTTCAAAGTGCAGTTAGATTAATCTGAATGTATTGTTGACAAATACAATGTTTTAGACAACTCAGAGGTCAAATTATCCAGAAGGATGACCTTCAATCTATACAAAAAAGTATAGTTACAGTCGTGGGATCAGGCAAGGCATGCTGTTCCTGAAAATAGAACAAATCATAGCCATATGGAGAGGCAATGTTAAAAAGATGGTTTGCTATGGATGTCTAATGCACATCTCTACACATGAAAAAAGAAAAAAGAATGTTCAGTTGGAACTTCAAGCTTGATCCAGAAAGTCCTACTCCTGTTTATCTCTCCAACATCCACCCTCTAAGAGAATCTCCAACAAAGGAAGGGCACCAAAAATTCCAGTTCTGCATTCCTATTGACTACTGCAGATTCCTCCCCTGAAGCTACCAGCCACCCAAGTCTCCACCTAAAGCATTAAGCTTTTGACCATACTGGGCACAAACCCATCTTATGGCAGACAAGTCATTACCCTTCATGTAAAACCTTTGTAATCTCCCTGCTTTAGTTTGGGTGTGCAGCAGCCCTGGCCTCGATCTCTGAGACAAGAAGCTGCATGGGGGTTGCTTTGCTTAAATAAACCTGTTATACTTTTTCAAATTGGCTTGATCTGACTTACTTTGTCAACAGAAACATCTAACAAAGGAGCATGCAGAAAACCTATTTTTAAATAAAACACAGCAACGACTGAACTTGAATGCTTAAGGAAAAATGGGACATGGCAGAAAATTTTGGATCACAGACAACTCAACCACCATTTTTGAGAAGGAACTTACACACATGGTCTCCACTGCCCAGCTTTCCCATTTGGGATTATCCACAGAATAAAGAACTTCATATAGGATTCAGTAGCTCCTAGAAACCTGCCAACATAGTGGGCAATTGAAGAATTTGTTGGTTAAAAAAAAAAGACTGAACCTGTCATGGACTTCTGAGACCAATTCATAAGGCTGTCAGGGAATCTATACCATTGTAATAATTCAGACAAAGAGCCCAGAGCAGGTTATGTTATCCCCTATCTAAATACTTTCTGCATGGAAACATAGGAACTCACTCCTGTGAGGTTCTAAGAAACAATTAAGCAGACCTGCCCATTAATCCAGAGAAATTACATTTTAGTGTCTCAGTTCAAGGAATACCAAGAAGTTGCCAAATAGCAACTATAAGATTATCTTCCAATAGTTTTAAAAACAGTTTTATGTGGCACAAGCCAATACTATCCACCAAACACATAGCACATGCAACAAACTCAGCAAGGAAAAGTGGTTCTGTAAGCATGTCTGTATTCATCCAAGCAGTCTAAGCCTGAGATAAAGAATTCTTAAAAGAGCCAGAGTTATGTTTCAAGTTATGCATAAGGGAATCATTATGAGGCTAACAGCATATTTCTCTGTAGAAACCATACAGAAAAAGGAAAGCAAAAGCCAAGATTTTTAAAGTCTTAAATAATCAAGAATTTATGTTCTGACTAGGCTTAAATGCTCAAGAGAATACTACTTATAGAACTAAAATATTTATGAAGGTTAAAAAAAAAACAAGCAAAAACTTGGAATAAATCTCTCTCTCTCTCTCTCTCTCTCTCTCTCTCTCTCTCTCTCTCTCTCTCTCTCTCTCTCTCTCTCTTTCCAGATACACACACACACACACACACACACACACACACACTCACTCACATATACACACCACACCCCCCAAACATACAAAAAAAGATTGTGGGAGGAAAAATGGCTCAGTGTCTGAGAAAACTTTGTTGTTCTTTTAGAGGACCCAAATTTAATTCTAGCACCCACATGGCAGATCAGATCACAGCTGTCTCCAACTCCAGTTCCAGGATCTGGCACCCTGTCTTTGTGAACACTAGGTACCTACATGGTGCAGACATACATGCAGACAGAACACCTATACATTTGAAATAAAATGAATATTTTTAAAAATTAAGGAAAAAAGATTCAAATATCCATATAAAAAGGCCATCAAATTAAGCCGGGCGATGGTGGCACACGCCTTTAATCCCAGCACTCGGGAGGCAGAGGCAGGCGGATCTCTGGGAGTTCGAGGCCAGCCTGGTCTGTAAGAGCTAGTTCCGGGACAGGCACCAAAGCTACAGGGAAACCCTGTCTCGAAAAACCAAAAAAAAAA
>NW_026067993.1:652-46343 GCF_014885135.2 Alexandromys fortis
ATATTAACATATATAATCTAAAGGGAAAGATTCACAGTAGTAATATGGAACTGCAACACCCCATTTTCATCAACAGATAGATCTTCTAGACACGATGTACCAACAAAGAACATTGTGTTAAGTTATAATAGTAACAGAAGCAGACACAACTTTATTTTACAAGCTGTTTCATCCATCAGATTCAGGTTGACATTCTTCTCATAAGATATTCTTTGGATAATTCATTTGGTGAGCTACAAAACAAGTCCTAACGTGTTAGAAGATTGAATCCCTCATGTGAGTCAGGGGAGAAAGTTCTGGTTCTGCACATGTGCACATGTGTGGGAAGGCCAGCTGGCAGCCTCAAGTGCCATTCTTCAGGATGCAGGATCTCTCACTGCTCTGCCACTTGCTGAGTAGGACAGGATGGCTATCCACCAAGACCCAGGGATCCATTAACCATTTCCCACCTCCCTGCACATGTGTGTCAACACACCTGTTTATTTCACACGGGTTCTCAAGTCCTTAGTTTTTTTGTGACAAATAATTTACTGACTAAGCTATTCCCTTAGCACATCCACCTACAAACTGAAATATAATTTCTCTTCCTTGGCAGCAATGGCATACATAAATTGCAATCAATAACAAGTAAAACTTTTGAATTGCATAACACAGAAATTATATAGCATGTTCAGAAAGGTCAATAGTCCAGCAAAGTAATCAATGAAACATTAATGAATTTCATGAAAGAAATTAAAGCAAAGCCAGAAACATGTCCATGCCTATGAAATCAATAAAACCATTACTATGAAGAATGTTATATCAATACATATAAAAGTGAAAGATACCAAATAATCAATATATCAAGTACAACCCAGCACATCTGTATGATGGGCAAAGTGCTTTTAATATTCTAATAGAGGAAAATAAGGCATTTGACAAAATTCAATGTTTTTATAATAGTTAATTTAGTGTTAAAGAAATGTACTTTACAACATAATAGAAACTATGCATATCAAACACAACCTACATTATAAAGAATAGAGAAATCTAGAAATAGTCTCTTAAGATCTGAAAAGAAGATAAGATTATCTATCTTATCCCTCTTATTCAACTCAAGTTTTTCCTGAGACTTCCAGCATTTTAATAGAGTAATAGAGGAAATCTGAGTAGGAAAATAGTCAGATTATTCATATATGTAGATCATGTGATTTTACCTGAAAAAAACATAAGACTATTAAAGATAATGACTGAGTTCAATGATATATCAGACTATAAAAGCAACATATGAAAATATAGGAGTACTGTACACATTACAATTAACTTATTAGAAAAAAAATCAAGAAAGTAATCTCGCTTACAATGGGTGATATAAATGGAATTATATTAATATGTAACATATTGTTATATAATATTTGCACACGTATATAAACTATTAATAGGTATTCTTTAGTATTAATATAATATAAAATTAACATGTGTATATTAATATATGTATCTTATGTGTGTATTTATATATTAAAGAAATTCAAGCAAAAAGCAAATGATCTCCTTAATGAAAATTATAAGACTACTGAACAAATTTGAAAAAAACATTCATGATAAGAAAGGCATATTGATAAGTTAGACAAACTAATATTGTTAAAAATTTTATTGGCCAAACTTATAAACTCAATGCAAACAAATGGATTTTTTTTCTCTTTTCTTTTGGGGGGCACGCTATCTAGCTTCCAAATAAATTACACAGTCTTATTCTTTCTTATGAATGTCCAGCCTTATTTTGACTATTTCTAGCCAGTCTTTCTGTTAACTTAAGTTATCCCATCTACCTTTTGCCTCTGGGCTTTTATCTTTTTCCTATATACTTTTCTGTACTTCTTACTTCATAACTTGCGGTGTGGCTGGGTGGCTGGCCCCTGGAGTCCTCCCCCTTTTCTCTCTTTTAGATCTTTTCTCCCATGTTTATTCTCCTACTTATTCTCTCTCCTGCCATTCACACCTATCCTTTCTCCTGCCTTGTTATTGGCCACTCAGCTCTTCATTAGACCAATCAGGCATTTTAGACAAGCAAATTAACACAGCTTCAAAGAGTTAAAGGCAACATAAAAGAACGCAACACACTTGCATAATTAAACAATGCTTCACAGTATAAACAAATATAACAAATCTTCAACTAATATTATACAACAAATGGCTGCTTCATAAAATAGAAATTGTTCTAAAATACAAAAGGATACAAGGAGCTAAAGCAATCTTGAGCAAAAATAACAAAGCTGGAGGCATAAAAATATCTGACCTCCAAATATAATACAAACTTATAATTATCCAAGTAGCATGGTTTTGGCTAAAACAGATACACAGGCCAGTGGAATGGAATGGAGAAGACAGAAAGTCTCCCACAAGTACAACTGACTGATTATTGACAAAAAGGCTAAAACCACACAATGGGAGGAGTGGAGGAGGTGGAAATTTTATTTTTAAGTAAAAATAAATAAATAAATAAATAAATAAAAGAAAGAAATTCAGCAGATAAATAGAAAACATGCTCAAATTAGACACTCACAACTTCCAACAGAAATGACCGAAGGGACCCAGTGGAGTAGAGAAATGATAGAATCATCAAATCGGGAACTTTAAATGCCCAGTGGAAATGGACCAGAGCAGTCTTGATGATTGTGAGAGCCAGCTGGAGTTCGTGTTAGTCTGAGGAAAACCGGAATGTCTCTTGAGTAAGGCTTACAATAAAAGGGCAAAGAGTAGCAGATTGATTTGGGTGGTGGTGGTGCAAGCCTTTGATCACAGCATTTTGAAGGCAAGCAGATCTCAGTGAGTTCGAGGCCAGCCTGGTCAACGAGGTAGTTCCAGGACAGGCACCAAAGCTACACAGAGAAACCCTGTCTCAAAAATAAAATAAAATAAAATAAAATAAAATAAAATAACGAATAGTAGATAGATGGCATTATGAAACCAAGACAAGCAGCTATACAACAGAAACCAGCTATGGAAGTAGAGAGTGGAGCTCCCAAATGTGGATGAGCTTACTGCAGCTGAATTTCTGACTTCCCTTTACTATAGCTTGGATTTTTATATCATGAGATAACCATAGCAACCACTATTGGAAATCGTTTTCCATCTAGCTGTTCTCAAGGATACAATACTTTTCACACCCTTAGTTGTTTGCTCTTTTCCTTCTTTCTGACATGACATAGGGGCCAGTCTGTCCCAGGAAGAGATACTTCGTTGGATACTTGAAATAAACGTGCTGGCGCCTGGGACAGAAAGACCTACTTCACTCCCAGTCCACTTTTGAAATGCTGAAGTAGCATGTAACAATTTATCAATATAATTTGATTGCACCAGGGATCTTGTAGAATCTTGGCTCACGCCAACCACAGCTGTTGTTACCAGCTACAGTGTCTACCTTTGTGGTTGAAAGGCTTGGGAAACAATGAACGTAGCTGTGAACTGTGAAATAAAGTCCAGCGCACCAGTTTGTGGTGAAACTTGGACAGATGAGAAACAACTGGTGAGTATTATTTTTCCAGTGCATTAGGTAGGGTTCTCTAAGGGGAAAAGAATACACACACACAAACACAAATACTCCTTGCAGGTTTCCCCCGCTGCTTGAGTTTTAGTTTATTCCAGATGTAGTCAAGTTGACAACTAAGAATAGGCATTACACCCACTTTCTTTCTTCCCAGTGTGCACTCTGCCTTGGGGAAGGTTCTGAGCCTCTCTGTACGGTTACACAAGTGACCACTATGCCCAGTAATTGGTGCTCTCTTGTTTCTGCTTCACCCTCTTTCCTTCCCTGATGCTTCCATGTTAGACTTTGCTACTAGACGGGTTCAGTAAAACCTGTCTCTTTATCACAGGTAAAGCAAGACCTTTGCTGTATTCTTCCATCTTTTTTTAAAAATCTGACTTGATTTTTATGTTACTGAAATGAAAGAAATTTTCATTGTATTCTCAATTTTAGGAAAAATTGCAATGAGTTCACATTACTTTGTAATACAAGAGATGAATTATTTTCTTTTAGAAAAGCAGAACATCCTTCCACTTATTTTTAGTCTTTCATAGACAATTATATCAACTTCTCTAAAGACTGTTTTTAAAAGTATACACAATTTTAAAATGCACTGAGTACATTTTAAAAATTAAGAAGCAAAGCAGATAAAATATAAGCAATGGAAAATGATCATGTAATTCCAATTACAACAAATGTTATTGACACTCACCAAAATTTCAGGATGTGTCTTCAGACATTTGCTATTAGTGAAGGGCTAGAGAAAAGAAAACAATTTTTGTCATTCAGTAATACAGTATTAACTCTATACTTTTGTTTTTCATACTCCTAATAATCAGAAAGTTTTTTCTTATAACTAAAAGAGAATTTTCTCATGAAAGCATCTTTGGAAGTGTTGTATCTGAGAGGAAAAGCTACCCATCATCATTTAAAGCACAGACGATGCATGAGCAGTTGTTACTGAAAGCACACTTTGATCTGAGAAAAATGGGGATGGTGGCTTTGGTGGCTTTGCATAGCTTTGAAAAGTTTCTTTGCTTATCTAATTTCTACTACTAGTGTCCCATGTGTGAAAGTTCACATATTCCCCAACTTAAGTGTTAGCTTCCTTGAGATATAAAACTTTCATACCTCTTCCAATGTTTATAAACTGTTTCCATCCATTGATTTGATACCCAGAAATCTACATGTATGTATCCCAAGATTCCTGGACATTATACTTGTTTTGTTCATATTTCTAAATATGTGTTCACTCACACAGTCTGAAGCTTGCGTATAAGTTTATCTCAATGCTATGTTATACAGAAAACTAAGCTCTATGGCTTTAAAGATCACAGTTGTTTTTTCCCTTCTTCACTTTAAATACCTAATAAATAGCTATGGAATAAATAGCCTGCTAAGTGGGGAGAAGGCGAAAGGTAAATGTAGGGACAGGCTCTCTGGAGTGTTATAAGCCTCACGAAAAGGAGTCATGTGGCTATGTACTGAAGCAACATTTCTCCAAAGACTCTGCGGGTCACTGGAGAAAACCCACCTTCAAGTTCAATGAAAAGTGAAACGCAATTTTCCTGACTACATTCAGAAAGAGAACAAAGTTGCCACAGTTTGAGGGCTGAAACATGAGTTTTGCACATAAGGAAAGCAATGTTCTTTCCTCTTAATGGTTCACAGTTGAAACAGCTTTAAAGAGAGCTGGGATATAGTTCACTGTTTTGGAAATCAGCTTCTGTGTGGATGGCACCTTCTGTAGCATCAGCAGAAAGTGAATCTTGTCTTCCTTCTCCAAGTATATAAAGAATTCCCCAATGGAAGTGCAAGCCAACTGTGCAGGGTTCTCCAAAGGCAAGGCTGCCAACATTTCGCTCCACATGGTGTGGTGTCTAACCCTCCATGTAAAGCTCACAACTTTTCTGTACAGGTTATTCTATGTCCTCTTCTCATATTTACAAATGAGTTGAGGAGAGGGATCAAAGGAAATAGCTAGAGGACTTAGATAAGAGAAGATACAAATTTAGAGAAAGCAGAAAGAATGCATTGAACTTGGGAATGATCCAAAGCTGGGAGAACAAAACAAACGAACAAGAAGGACAATATCTGAAGTATGAGCCTCTGCAGAGCAGAGTCCCACACATGGGGGACTGCTTATCTGTTAGAGTTAAGGAGGCAATATCCAGGATCTTACAAGTCAGTAGCAGAAAGACAGTTAACCCAACTTTAAAATAAGAGCAAAGGTTGTAAGCCAACAGTTCTCCCAAGGCATAAATCATAAAAGTCAACATAAAAATTCTCAATAACAAAGAAGCATGAATCAAAGTGATGAGGTACCACCACCTTACCTCCAACACAAGGGCTATTTTGAAGGACAGCACGCAAAAACAAAAAAGTGTTGGCAATGTTTTAGGGGACAGGGAACACTTGCACAGTTTTGATAGACTATGGGTTGTACCCAATTCAGAAACAAGGAAGGAACTTTCTAAAATGATTAAAAATAGAATATTCAGTGATTATTCTTCTGGTTACACATCCAAATGACATGAAAGACCCTCCCATGAAAATATCTGCAAAACTGTCATCATTCCAAGACTAGTCACATTTTCTAAGGTATGGAAGAAACAGAAATGGCTGTCTGAATAAATTAATGGATAAAGAAATAATGATGTGCACATAATAAAACATTATTCTGCCATAAAAGGGGATCTTGCTGTCTTTTCAAAGTATGAATAGACCTGACAGAGACAGTGCTAAGTGGATTATACAGATGCAGTAAACAAATATTACATGGTTTTACATGAGACTGTAAAAGATCTCTCTCTCTCTCTCTCTCTCTCTCTCTCTCTCTCTCTCTCTCTCTCTTTCTCTCTCATACGCGCGCACACACACACACACACACACACACACACACACACACACAAAATAATAAAACAGTGGCTACCAGGGGTCTGGAGTGAGGCAAGTGAAAAAATAAGGAAATAAAATTCAAAAGTTAAACAGCGTTGGGTTTACTGTATGGATAAATCTAGAGACCTCATGTACTGCATGAGGACCAGAATTAATAAACACAATATATTAGGAGTTTTGTTAAATAAGCAGAATTTAGCTGCTGTTGTCACAAACAGTAACTATGTGGGATGCTGGACAAGCTAATGTGCTTCTCTAGAGAAATCACTTCACTCTCTATGTATGTCCCACAGCATGAACAAATGGGAAGACACAATAAGTTAGCAAAACATTATATTGTTGCGAACCTTGAAACTGTATGATGGCGTCTACTGGACAACAGTGTAAATTATTGGTTATCAGCCTGTAGGTTGCAACACCTTTGGAAGTAGAACAACATTTCACAGGAGTTGAATATCAGATATTTACATTATGTATCAGATATCTACATTATGATTCATAATGGTAGCAAAATTACAGTCATGAAGTAGAAACAAAAATAATTTATGATTGAGAGTCACCACAACATAGGAACTGTATAAAGGGGCCATCCCTCTAATAAAGTTGAGAACCACTAGTCTAAAGGAATATATTGGTTTTTTACTTTTAGTTGAAGCAAAAAGCCTGGTCCAAGGTGCACTCTAAAGAGTCCTTTCAGGTCTGATCCCTGTGGTAGGTGACAGTTTCCCCACCACTCACCAAGATGCTCCTGTTCTGGTCCTCAGGTTCCATAAATGTGCCTTTACAAGTCAGGAGACAGTTTGAAGATGTCATAAGATCAAAGATTCTGAGACAGGGTGATTGTCTCATGGTTCAGTGATAACATGAGTCCTTAAAAGGGCTGGGGGTAAGGAAGAGGGGGAGAGAGGGAGAAAGCAGTGGAGGAAAAGAAAGGATAGGGAGAAGGTTGCATGCAGGTAGCAGCAAATTACGTAGTGTAAGTTGATGACAGAAGAAGATGTTACAAGTCAAGATCCAGAGGCTGTTTAGGCACTAAGAAGCTGAAGGAACTGGGTTCTCTTCTAGAGACTAGAGGGGATGGGTCCTGCTTGCAAATGGATTTTGCATGTAAGATGCTGAGTTAGGACTTGTGGCCCAGAACTCTAAGAAAATCTTTTTATCTATCTCAACTTATAAAACCTTAATGCAAATATTTTAGTTCCTCACCCATTAACCTGTAGTTTACACAAAGGCCCTTATGCATTCTCCAAACTTAAGTGACTTAAGTATATGACCCTTTCTAACTTTATTTCCTTTGTTGATATTCTTTTAAAACTAGCCAATCAGGTAAGATTGTGATATAAAATCACCAAATAATGAGGCAAAGTCATCATCCCCACCTGTGTCAGAACAGAAACCAAGAGCACTTCCTTTCTTGGTGTGTTTTTCCTTTTTTTTTTTTCTGATTAGTATAGCCTCTTGACCAGAACTGAAATATTGTCTGTGGGGACACTTTAGTTGGAGCAGCTATTCTCTTTCTTTGTGACCTTAAATTAATTTCTTTTTTTTTATTTTATTGAGAATAAGAAAAAAAAGTTTCCGCCTCCTCCCAGCCTCCCATTTCCCTCCCCCTCCCCCACTCTTCTCCCCCTCCCCCCTCTCTTCTCCCCCTCCCCCCACTCCTCTCCCCCTCCCTCTCCTATCCAAAGAGCAGTCATGGTTCCCTGCCCTGTGGAAAGTCCAAGGTCCTCCCCCCTCCCTCCATGTCTAGGAAGGTGAACATCCAAACTGGCTAGGCTCCCACCAAGCCAGAACATGAAGTAGGATCAAAACCCCTTGCCATTGACCTTGGCTTCTCATCAGTCCTCATTGTTCACCATGATCAGAGAGTCCGGTTTTATCCCATGCTTTTTCAGTCACAGTCCAGCTGGCCTTGGTGAGCTCCCAATAGATCAGCCCCACTGTCTCAGTGGGTGGGTGCACCCCCCGTGGTCCTGACATCCTTGCTCGTGTTCTCCCTCCATCTGCTCCTCATTGGGACCTTGGGAGCTCAGTCCAGTGCTCCAGTGTGGGTCTCTGTCTCTATCTCCATCCATCACCAGATGAAGGTTCTATGGTGATATGAAAGATATTCGTCAGTATTGCTATAGGATAGGGTCATTTCAGGTTCCCTATCCTCAGCTTCCCAAGGGACTAACTGGGGACATCGCCTTGGGCTCCTGGGAGCCACTCTAGGTTCAAGTCTCTTGCCAACACTAAGGTGGCTCCCTTAACTAAGATATGTGCTTCCCTGCTCCCCTATCCAACCTTCCTTTATCCCAATCTTCCTGTTTCCCCAAGTTCCCCCAATCCTCCCCTTCTCACTTTTCTCTCCCCGTCCCCCCTTATCCCCAACCCACCCCACCCCCAAGATCCCAATTTTCTCCCCGGCAATTTTATCTACTTCCCTTAGCCAAGAGGATAACTATATGTTTTTTCTTGGGTTCACCTTCTTCTTTAGCTTCTTTAGGTTCACCAGGTATACACTCCGTGACCTTTATTTATGGCTAGAAACCAATTATGAGTGAATACATCCCATGTTCATCTTTTTGGGTCTGGGTTACCTCGCTCAGGATAGTGTTTTCTATTTCCATCCATTTGAATTTCTAACAGGTCCTCTGATGCACTGCTAGCCCCATGACAGAATGTTGGAGAGACCAATCTTGTGCAGCTCTTCTGCTGCTAATCACCATTCCCTTGAGTTTGAGTGCAATGGTTAATTCACGTCCTAAAGATATCACTTGACAACATTCCATCTTTTTTTTGGCTCTCACATGGTTACCACCTCCTCTTTTGGGAGATCCTCTGATCCTTAGAAGCAGGTGTTACAAAAGAAAAAGTTCTCATCTTAAAAGGTATAAGAGATTATCTGTAATGGAGCAAAATGTAAGTGACCATGACCCGGGAACAAAGATTTAAGTTGCAGTAGATACTATGCTCCAATGTGTCAAGGGTTTCAGAAAGTGTTTGCAGCAGCAAAGCAAAGATAGTTATAAGTCAAGACATTATTTAAATACTTTGGTAGAAACAAGACAAATTGGCTATAGTAAGTGGGGAAATCTGATGCTATCTGATGACATTCTGGGCCTTTTGTTTGGCGGTCGCTAGGGATCTGTTTGCACATTCTAAAGGATTTACCTAACAGTCACAAGATGTTAGATTCCATGCAGAGGTGGACAATAAAAGGCTATTTGGAGAGTAAAATAGTCCAAGGTAATTTGGCTCCTGTGATGGCTACCCTTGGTTATCAACTTGACTACATCTGGAATTAACTAAAACCCAAGTGGCTGAGAACACTTGTGAGGAATTTTTCTTAAGTAATTGAATTGGGAAGATGTGGAAGGGACGCTTAAAAAAGTCCCACACTTGCTCAGAATTGAGAAATAGATGGCTATTTATTTAGGGATCAACACACAAATCAGATTTCTCTGCTTGAACAGAGAACAGAGATCAAATCCAGCAACCTGAAAGAGCAGCTGGGAAAGAAGGGGCAGACGCAGGCTCTGCATCAGCATATATAGTATAAGAGGCCACGTGCCAGTAGGTGGTAACCACAAACTGTAAGACTTCCTACAGCAGGAAGAGTCCCTTTTAACCCAGATGTTTTGAGATGGAAAGATCCACCTCTAATATGGGCCACATCTTCTGCAGGCAGCCTATATACAAAGAACATGAGAAGGAAGTTTGTTTTCTTTGCTTACTCTCATTGGCAAGTCCATTCCTCAGGATTCTGGCATATACTGAAGACCAGCTAAAGTATCCAGTCTCATGGACTGAATAACTACTGAATTCTTGATCTTTGCATTGGTAGATAGCTGTTGTTGGACCACAGCATGTAAGCCTCTCTAATAAACCCCATATATACATAGATATATGTACATACATATATACATACATATATACATACATATATATCTTCAGTCTATTGCAAGTGCACTATGACAGAAACCTAGACAAATAAGGCTGTATCTTTCCATAATGTTAAAGGTTTACTGGGGTAACAATAAATTTATTAGATAAATCCTTTCAACAGCAGAAATCTGACAAACAACCTACCTTGGTAACTGGGATGAGGCAAAGTTTGTTTTAACTTTTAATATCGTTAGGTCCTAAATGCCTTCTCTTATATAAAATTAGTATTACTAATGACAACATCCTAAAGAGGAGGACTGTTATAAGATAAACAAGCTGAAAGTTGAGGGGTTTTTTTTTGTTTTTTTTTTAATATAATTTTTTATTGAAAAAAATTTTTCCGCCTCTTCCCCGCCTCCCATTTCCCTCCCCGTCTCCCTTTTCCCCCCTCCTCCCTCTCCTCTCCCCCTCCCCCCCACTCCTCTCCCCCTCCCTCTCCAGTCTGAGGGGCAGTCAGGGATCCCTGCCCTGTGGAAAGTCCAAAGTCCTCCCCGCTCCATCCTGGTCTAGGAAGGTGGACATCCAAACTGGCTAGGCTCCCACAAAGCCAGAACATGAAGTAGGATCAAAACCCAGTGGCATTGTCCTTGGCTTCTCAGCAGCCCTCATTGTCCGCCATATTCAGAGAGTCCGGTTTTATCCCATGCTTTTTCAGTCGCAGTCCAGCTGGCCTTGGTGAGCTAACAATAGATCAGCCCCACTGTCTCCGTGGGTGGGTGCACCCCTCGTGGTCCTGACTTCTTTGTTCATATTTTCCCTCCTTCTGCTCCTCTTTGGGACATTGGGAGCTCAGTCCGGTGCTCCAGTGTGGGTTTCTGTCTCTATCTCCATCCATCTCCAGATGAAGGTTCTATGGTGATATGCAAGATATTCATCAGTATGGCTATAGGATAGGGTCATTTCAGGTTCTCTGTCCTCAGCTGCCCCAGGAACTAACTGGGGACATCGCCCTGGGCACCTGGGAGCACCAAATCTCTTGCCAACCCTAAGATGGCTCCCTTAATTAAGATGTGTGCTTCCCTGCTCCCCTATCCAACCTTCCTTTATCCCAAACATCCCGTTTCCCAAGTTCCCCCCCACCTCCCCTTCTCACTTTTCTCTCCCCATCTCCCCTTACCTCCCTCCCCCCCCACCCCCCAGATCCCATTTTTTGCCCGGCAATCTTGTCTACTTCCCATAATCAGGAGGATAGCTATATGTTTTTCTTTGGGATCACCTTCTTATTTAGCTTCTTTAGGAGATCAAATTATAGACTCACTGACCTTTATTTATCTCTAGAAACCAATTATGAGTGAGTACATCCCATGTTCATCTTTTTGGGTCTGGGTTACTTCACTCAGGATAGTGTGTTCTATTTCCATCCATTTGCATGCAAAATTCGAGAAGTCATTGTTTTTTACCGCTGAGTAGTATTCTAATGTGTATAAATTCCACACTTTCTTCATCCATTCTTCCATTGAAGGACATCTAGGTTGTTTCCAGGTTCTGGCTATTACAAATAATGCTGCTATGAACATAGTTGAACAAATGCCCCTGTCATATGATCGGGCATCTCGTGGGTATATTCCCAAGAGTGGCATTGCTGGGTCCAGGGGTAGGTTGATCCCGAATTTCCTGAGAAACCGCCACACTGCTTTCCAAAGTGGTTGCACAAGTTTGCATTCCCACCAGCAATGGATGAGGGTACCCCTTTCTCCACAACCTCTCCAGCAAAGGATATCATTGGTGTTTTTGATTTTAGCCATTCTGACAGGTGTAAGATGATATCTCAAAGTTGTTTTGATTTGCATTTCCCTGATCGCTAAGGAGGTTGAGCATAACCTTAAGTGTCTTTTAGCCATTTGAATTTCTTCTGTTGAGAATTCTCTGTTCAGGTCAGTGCCCCATTTTTTAATTGGGTTAATTAGCATTTTAACGTCTAGTATCTTGAGTTCTTTATATATTTTGGAGATCAGACCTTTGTCTGTTGCGGGGGTGGTGAAGATCTTCTCCCAGTCAATGGGTTGCCTTTTTGTCTTAGTGACAGTGTCCTTTGCTTTGCAGAAGCTTCTCAGTTTCAGTAGGTCCCATTTATTCAATGTTGCCCTTAATGTCTGTGCTGCTGGGGTTATACATAGGAAGCGATCTCCTGTGCCCATCTGTTGTAGGGTACATCCCACTTTCTCTTCTATCAGGTTCAGTGTGTTCAGACTGATAATGAGGTCTTTGATCCATTTGGATTTGAGTTTTGTGCATGAAAGTTGAGTTTTTCCTTACCAAAAAAGCAGAACTTGTAAGGTGGGTGTCCCAGTTAGAGTTACCATTGCTGTGATGAGATACCATGACCAAATGCAGCTTGGGAGGACAGGATTTATTTGACTTACACTTTCACTTCACTATATTTATCACTGAAGGAAGTCAGGACAGGAGCTCAGGCAGGGCATGAGTCTGGAAGCAGGAATTAATGCAGAGGCCATGGAGGGCTTCTGCATACTTACTGTCTTGCTCCTCAGTGCTTGCTCATGAGCTGGGGCAGAGACACACAAGTGTCCAAGTGAAAGAGCTGAACTGAGGTTAGAGAAGGAAACAGTAGGTTTCCATGTTTCCAAATGCATGGACTGGCGTGCCTGCAGGCAGATGTGTTGGAAGCATCAACAGCAAAGGAATGCCCCCATGGGAGCTCCATGGAAAGTTATGAAGTTTCCTCTTGTTGGTTTCTGACATCTTGGGTGTCAGGTTGAGGGGCCATGACCTCACAGTGATAGGCATTGATCATTTTATAGATTTATGTGAGAGATTCATACCTTCTTCTTCACCTACTGTGTCTCATAAATACTTAGGTCTGGTTCTGAGTATGATTTTTTTTAAATGCTCACATGCCCCCATAGTCACCGTGATAAACTTAGAGTCACACTTTCTGTTCCAAGGACCGTCTCATGTATCAGTCTTGCTGCCGGGGTCGTGAAGAGCAACTGTTGTTTCTGCCTCTGCTCAGGGACCACAGTCATCCTTCTTCCTTAAAATGGAGTCAAAAGCAGCTTGTAAAATAGAATTTCAGGCATGGCACACTATGGAGTAACTTAGCAGCAAATAGCCTGATCTCAACACTGTAATTTTCAAGCTTTGTACAACCATGGAAGTTCTAATCCATTAGCCTTGTAGTGTGTTTAATATGGGTATGTCTTTTTCCTGGAAACTTCAGATCATGAATGGAATTAATTTCTCAAAACCGTCTTGAATTTTTTCTATTGTTTTATTATCCAAATACTTTAGTTTTCATTTTTAAAAATGATAATAGAATTATATAATAATTTGCCATATGTCCACTTGAATTTGTCTGTATTCTCACTGATAATTTGTAAAAAGTGTAACTTGATCAAATGACTAATTATTCTATAATATACATTTGTATATAAAAATTGTATTTTAACTAAATGTCAATCTATTTTCAAGAAGTCTTATGTCAACCAAGTAGCCTTTTGTGGAGCTAGTCCATTTTTCACTATATTTTAGAAGATATAAAAATGTCATTTTTATTTCCTTTATTGATTTAGAATTCAAGTAATGGACTAGTATTAAAGATCAAGAGCTGTAAACTCTATGGTATGTGGTACTCCTAGTAGGGCACATATTACTATACATGACATTGTAACATGATAAATGCTGGAACTCAACCCTTACAAATCAACTCAGTCTTGACAACCATGAAGAATATTCTACATGCATGGGATTGTTTCACTGAAGTTTAGCAAAAAAAGTAATAAGGAATTTTTAGGACATTTTGGAAAGCAACACTGTAGTGATGAACCAAGAAACACATCAGGTGTGAGAGCTTGGCTGCCATGTCAAGGAACTTTAAGTTTAGTCTGTCTAGAGAATGTGTCAAAATTTAACATATGCCAGCAATAGAAGACCACATATGTGGTGTCAGGAAGTTGTGAAAGAACAGACACTTGTGGACATGAAGACATGAAGTTTTATAGTAGATGAGTTTTATTTCCTCGTATGTGAGGCTTGATGAGAGAGTAGAGTCAACATAATATGGGTATATATAATTTGTTAAGGAATATGTAATGTAATGTGATTTGCATAAATTGTAAACCAAATTCTAGTTTTGCAAAGTGAGATTGATCCAATCATCACTTTTAGCTGGAGCTTGTGAGGTGTCAAGATGAGTACTGTCTTGTTCATATGATCTGAAGGTGACTATGATGAACTCTGTGGGACTTTGGATGTAATTGGCCAGCATCATCTCATACAGAGTGGCACTATTAGGATATTTGGTTTTATTGGAGTGGGTACGATCTTGTTGGAGGACGTGTGTCACTGTGGGAGCAGACTTTGATGATTCCTATGCTCAGGACACCGCCCAGTGTATCAGTCGACTTCCTGTTGCCTACAAGATGTAGGACTCTCAGCTGCTACTCTACCACCATGTTTGCTGGCATGCCACCATGCTCCCTGCCATAATGTAATGAACTGAACCTCTGAAATTGTAAGTGATTCCCCTTCAATTACATGTTTACCTTAGAAGAGGCACTAGGGTCATGTTGTCTCTTCGCAGCAATAAAAAACACTAAGAAAGATTCCCTGTGTGTCTAGTTCAGAACTCAGAAGGTTCTTCAGAGACTTCCTGTTTGCTTTTGGTAAAACAGAGAAAACTGTTCTGACATGTTCACATGCATCCCCTATGTATGGTGATTAGTAGTGCTGAATGATAGAAACCCCCACCCAAGAAAAACACAGTGTGGGGTTGTCATTGATTCTATGTGTAATGCTAAGATGTGTTCGCTAGCTTGTCGGAGGACCCAAGAGAAAAGTCTCCACATAGATAAGGGGCCATTCATTTATACTTCACTTTGCTCCTTCTCCATTTGGTTTTCCGTACCTCTTCACTTTTGCTCCCTAGGATTGCAAGGTGCTTGCCTTACAGTCCACTTTTTGAAGAAACTCGAATTGAGGGAATTGACAAAGGAAATGACACAAGAATGTATGCACAAGATGGAATTGGTGATTAGACCCATTGCTCCTGAGATGGTTGCCAGGACTATAGTTAGAGGTAGAGAAATAGTTATTTGTTGCTTAAATGCTATATTCTTGTAGTATAGAATTATTAAAGATGAATGAACTGTACAGAGGGCTATTATTTAGAAAGCAATGAGAGAAACAGTGGCTTTATGGAGTCAGATCACCTATTCATCTCCATGTATGCTGTTTAATAAAAAGAAATATGCAGCTTTATTCAGGTAAAAAATCAATTCAGGAAAGACTGTGAAAGATGGAATGGCTCAAATAGTGCTGTAAGGAGGGCCGCTTGTTCTTCCTGGCCACCCAGCTAGCTTAGCCCTGAAATAACCACACAGAAACTGTATTAATTAAAACACTGCTTGGCTCATTAGCTCTAACTTCTTATTGGCTAACTCTCACATCTTGATTTAACCCATTTCTATTAATCTGTGTATTGCCATGTGGCAGTGGCTTACTGGGAAAGATTCAGTATGTCTGTCTCTGGTGGTTCCACGGTGTCTCTCCTACTCTGCCTTTCTTCCTCCCAGCATTCAGTTCTGTCTTTCCCTTCCTAAGTTTTGCCCTATCAACTAGGCCAAGGGAGTTTCTTTATTAACCAGTGAAAGAAACACAAAGACAGAAGGACCTACTACACCAAAATAGTGTGCAAAGTTATTCTCACTCATGAAGTCAAATGATGGACTGATACTAAAGTCGGGCTCAGCATTCAGTTAATAGGGAGGTGGAATTATGAAGGAGACAAAACTGAGTCTCTTGACTTTGGGGCTATTATAAAAAAAGGAGTAATGCCCAAAGACCTGGAAATGAGAGTATTTTGATATATGTGTTTAAGAACCAAGAAACTACATTAAGCCCTCCTGAGCAGAAGTCATTCTGTTCTTGCTAGAAAACACTTATTCTTCCCTTGCCTGGAGACTACACAGATGCTGTATATGAAGTGAAGATCTCATGGGAATGAAGTTTTCCTTCCTCTAATTCTGGTCCTGTCTCTGATTGTGTGTTGCTCAATTAATAGGGCTATTTTCTGTTTAGAATAAACTGAAAGAAAATACACTCTTTAGTCAGAGAGTAGTTGTTATCTTTACTAAAATGCTTCAAGTTCAAGTCAATGTGAAAGGAAGCCATCTTCCTAAAAGCATCCGACTAGGATTAAGGACAAGTTCAAGTCAAAACATAGGGAAATAATTTATTCAATGGAAGAATGTGCCCTTGACTCTAAATTTAACACAATGGCAATGAGCATGCTCACATATGGTCTTTAAGCATTATTATAATACTCTTTGTAAATTGAGCATAATGAACATTACAGAAAGTCAATGAGGTGTAAATGTAAGAATTCTTTTCTGAGAACTGGATGGAGAAGTCAGAAAGCATGTGGGGATAGGCAAGTTAGAATTGGTCTAACTTGTAGGAATAGTGGACCAATCCTATCCTGTATCCTCTGAGGTAGTCTGGAGGGTACACGCTTCACTTAGGCAATAGGAATACAGTTGTGAAGGGAGCATTGGCTTCATTGAGAACATCATTGCCCACTGTCTTCTCTCAGTCAAGGTTGACTGTTAAAGGTTCACCAAATTGGAAAAGGTCATGTTTGAGGGAGATTGGATATCAGAAAAACAAAATGCAGGTGTCAACACTGTATCTTTGTAGGAAACCTGAATTGAACTGTAGATTCGGTGTGGCAGCAAAGCATTTAGAATCTTCAGAATCATTGTCAATCATCAGTGGACAACAATGATGGTGACATGAGGTACATGGACTTTTCAAGTTTGCAAACAGAAAAATAAAACACTGAAAAGATGAAAACAGGTTGCAGTGGTTACCAGGAGATCTTCCAGGCACTTCCTTTATAGAAAAAATATTCTCAAAACCAGAGCCCACTAACCAAAATCTCCTAGAGCAAAGATCTGCAATGGTATCACTCAGAAAAACAAACAAACAAACAAACAAAAAAACCTACTTCCCAATTATTACCCCCATAGAACAATAACCATTTATGAGTAAGTGTTCACAATACTTCCAGGACAGATTGATCAAAATCTACATTGACATTGGACATGACTTGTGAGACCAAAAGCTATTGCTTCCTTCTCAAGATGGAGAGCAGTAGAGGCCAGGTGATGAACAAAAGTGTGGACCAAACCAATCTGATTGTGCTTCTCTGTGTATATGTATGTTCTCTGATCATTTCTTTGATGCAAAGTATACAACTGGGATGAATATGTAGCAGATGACAGAAACATGGTACTATTTATCCTTGTGGAATAAATGGTTTTGTGTTACCAAGAGTCAAGTGGATCTCCTGGAACTCTCAAAAGTTAGCAAGAGTTTAAATCAGCACCAATGCTGCACCCTAGGAAGAACAACAAATGTTTGAGCCATCATTGTAGATATACAGTATATAGGGCTTAGTGATACTCATTTACTTCATAATATATAATACATGTTAGGTACACCATTACAGGATCAGGGCTAAGTATGATCAGCCTCATACGGTGCTGGGACTAACTGTGGCCATCGCAGCTTTTGGTTCCATATTGTGACAAAACAAGACAGTCTGATTCTTCATGTTCTGACAGATGGACAGGAGGTGTTGTTCTCAAACTCCACCAATAAAGGGGGAAATGTATGCACATTTGTCTGATCCTGTTCATTCTTCTGGTACCCCTGATATTAGAGATTTGATCAAGGATCCTGATCATCTTAAACTTTACATGACAGTAAGTCTCTATAGTAGTCTAGTGCTTTGACCCATCAAGCTGATTAGACATGGACAGGAGAAATATGAAAGTACTTTTGGAATCTTTCTTTAGCTTTTAGATAACAAAATGTTATGACTTCAGAAAACTAATGACACTTTTTTATGTGTGTATCTAGCCCATTATTTTAAGGTCATACATTTTTAGTATGCCTTGAGAAGTTGGATTTTCTTTTCTCACAAAATTTTTAAATATTTATTTTAGATCTACTATTAAATAAGCCCTCGAGTTTCTATTGGCTTGCAAATGTCTTCTGAAATATGCTAATTTTACATATGATATTGTCCATATTCTGTTTTGCATATCTAGCTGTCAAATACCACGTGCCTTAACTTATAACTAACTGAATTCTAGTCTCCTTTAATATTTTTACTTATTTACAGGTCCAGATACCTTTTCTTTTTTTCATGAAAAAGTCAGGAAAACTAATGGGAGATTCAATAATGAAATTATAATTATAACTTTGAAATATTTTAAAACTCTACAATAGTTAATATTTTAGCACAAAAATATAAGTATTTAATTTATATGTTCCTTAAATTCTATTTTCTATGAGCTGTGCATGTTATATGAGCCTACTCTCTAAAAATTCTGTATTATTGCCTCTACAAATGCAATATGCATTAATTAACCATAATATATTCATAAGGAAACAATAATCATTATGACTAATCAAATTAATATTAGAAAGAAAAGTATGGTACTTTGTATATCTGATCTGTGTAAATACAGATGTGTGAAGGAAAGAAGATAAATAATAATAGTGAGTCTCCCTGATACCACATAAAGAAACAAATGTCATAGTTAGCTCAAATTGATGAGATGTTGTGTGTGTGTGTGTGTGTGTGTGTGTGTGTGTGTGTGTGTGTTGGATATGTACGGGGCACATGTTGTGTATACAGAGGTCAGGACTCTATTACTGTCTACTATACTCCCTTGAAATACATTTATTTTCTGAACCTGGAGTTCGGCTGGCAATCAACCATCCCCATAAATTCTTTTGTCTAGTACCTCTACCCTTTGCCACACACACACAGTGCTAAGGTTACAGGCATCCACAACCACATGTGGTTTTTCATGTAGGTTGTAAGAACTTGAAGTCAGGTCCTCACACTGACAAGTAAGGGTTCTCCTCTGAGCCATCTCCCTAGCCTATAAGTAACTGTGCTTTGCTATTATAAAGTTTTTTCATGTGGACTTAATAGGATTTGTGATCAAAAGAAAAGTTTCAAGGTAATGAATGACAGTGCTTGTATACTTAAAAAAAATCATTTAAGTATAGCAGAGGTATCTACTATATATAATATATGCAATATAAAATATACAGTATAATGTTTATATAGCTATATTTTATAATAGAATATATAACAGCAATGTATGGCGCACTGTAATCACCGAAAGGAAATTTGTGAATCAAAAGAGATGTTGATGGCATTGTTTTAGAAACTGTCCAGGAGTAGGTTTTAGTAGTTTGTTTATTCATCTTTATTTTAATATTCTCCCAATCCACTACACAAGTTTTATAATTTTCACAGTTCAAGGGGCCGTGGTGGCACATGTTTTTAATCCCAGCACTTGGGAGGCAGAGGCAGGGAGGTCTCTGTGAGTTCAAGGCCAGCCTGGTCTACAGAGCAAGTTCCAGTACAGGCTCCAAAGCCACACAGAGAAACCCTGGGGGAAAAGGATAATTTTTACAGCTCTAGAAGATGTACATTCCCGTGACGGCATTGCTTCAGCCCGCTGTGCAAAGGCATTTTGTTGGCAAATGTGAAAATGTACTTGTTACACAGGAGAAGCTTTGAGGACACAGCCTCTATTTTCATTCCTTCAGAGTTTATCTTACAGCAGATGGATTCAGCAGCTGTTTTATGGATTTGGTTCACATTGTTAGCTGCATTAAAACAAATTGAAAAAGCCAACTTTACATTCTTCTGCATGAGAGCAAAAGAAATCCCCTAATCCCCTAAGACAAAACCCAAGAAGGATGACTGACCTGACAACTTTTGTACTCTTATTTGTTGAGGAAGTGGAAAGGGCCATAAGATTGATTAAACCAAATAGCTAGGTTTGGGTTGACACTTTGGGCAATTTGTTCATCTCTCTTTGTTTACCCCTGTTCTAAGCACTGCCAAATCTGTTGCCATGCAAGCAAACATGATTTCTGGTAAATTATTACTTTTTAGAAACAGAGTTAATGCTGGTTCCTCATTTATAAAAATTAATGCTAAGGCTAAAGTAAACACCCAGCAGCGCATTGCTGTTTGTGTTTCGGTTGGGTGGTTTAAATGCTCTATGATTTAGTTACCTCTCCTGAGATAGCAGAGTCCCATTTGGGGTCTCCTGCTAGAAGCTAATTCCTTCCATTCCTTTGAGTGCAGGTGGTACCATCTGAAGATAGTGACCCGCATTTTAAGAACACATTTATTTTATAATTACTGTTATCCTGTTTATTCCCAGTCCTTTCTATGGGCAACATGATGAATTTGACAAAATACACAATTGCCTTTCTTCAGTAAGGCCTTGGTATATGTTGAAGTCAGTTTTAATAACAGGACCTCTCTTGGCTTTCAAAAATAGAGAATCAACTTAGTTTTTTTTTCTTTTTTACAGATTTGTTTTTATATGCACAGCATTCTTCACATGTAAACCACAAAATCAAAAACTAAAGAAAAACTATTTCTTATGAACACAAAGGCTAAATTTCTGAATAAAATTCTAGCAAAAAAATTACCAAAAAGGCCATCTACATCAAATTGACTTTATCCATAAAATGCAGGGTTTAACCCAACGTATGTAAGGCAACAAATATAGTAAATCATATAAGTAAACTTAAAGACAAGAACTATCATCACCATAACAGATACAGAAAAGACCTTAAATAAAATCCAGTGTTCTTTCATTAAAAAAAAAAGTCCTAGAGGAAACAGGACTAGAGGAAGCATAGCTCAATATGGTATAATAACTATATATGACAAACCCACAGCCAACATTACCAGAGCAGAGAAAATCTCAATCCCATTAAAATTAGGAATAACAGGACTGCCCTCTGTCTCTACTCCTTTTCAATACGGTGCTGAAGCACTAGCTGGAACAACAAGGGAGGTGGTGAAAACTGAACAGATAGAATTATGAGAAGATGTCAAGTCATCCCTATTTGCAGAGAATATGATATTACACATAAGAGATGTTCCCAAAAAAATCCACAGAAAGACTCTAGAAAAAATTAACAGCTTCAGAAAAGTGTGCAGGTACTAAATCAACCCACCAACAGTAGGTTTACTATTCACCACCAGTGAACACGCTGGGAGAGCACAGCCATTCTCATTTACAGTAAGCATCAAAGACAAAGAATATTGTAGAATAAACTAATCAAGAGCTGAAGACCTCTACAAGACAAACTTCAAATTTCTGAATTAAATGATTGAGACAAAAAAATTAGAGAGTAGAAAGACATCCTGTGCTCATGGAGTAGAAGTAATATTTTAAAAATGTACATCATACCAAAAGCTATTTACAAATTATATGCAATCCCAGCGAAAATGGTCATGATACTTTTCACAGAAATAGAAAACAAAATCCTAAAATTCATATGGAATCAGAAAAGATCCCAGATAGCTAAAGCAATCCGGAGCAAAAATAATAATAATGGAGGGGCTACAATTCCAATATTTAAGATATATTATAGAGCTAGACACATTAGCTATAGTACTGACATAGAAATAGACATGTAGTCCACTGGAATAAAATAGATGACTCAGATATGAGTGTTCACAATTACTGTCATCTTATAATTGACAAAAAGCCATAAAACACCCTGGAGAGAGAGGGAGAGAGAGAGAGAGAGAGAGAGAGACAGAGAGAGAGAGAGAGAGAGACAGAGAGAGAGAGAGAGAGAGAGAGAGAGAGAGAGAGAGAGAGAGAGAGAGAGAATATGAGGGAAGTATGTTTCTTGGCAACCATTTGAGAGCCACCAAAATGATATCCAGGGCTAATTTCAGATGCTTAACTGGGGACTCTATGAGAAACCTAATAGGCTTAGGGTATGTCTTTCTTCCCCAGCACTCTCNAGAGAGAGAGAGAGAGAGAGAGAGAGAGAGAGAGAGAGAGAGAGAGAGAGAGAGAGAGAAGGAGAGTAAGGAAGGAATAAAGAAAGCATTTTTAACAAATGATGCTGGGAAAATTGGATGTCTACATACAGAAGAATGAAAATTAGCCCCACACTTATCATCCTATACAAAAATGACATTTAAGTGAATCAAAAACCTCAAATTGAAACCTGAGACATTAGAATGACTAGAAAAATGCATAGGAATTACAATAAAAATATAGGTGTAGAAAAGGACTTTCTAAATAGGACTCCAATACGTTCAAGATTTAAGGCTGCCTACTGGGACCTCATAAAACCAAAACATTCCTGTACAACTAAGAAAACAATCTATACAGTTAAGAAGAGACAGAATAGGACAAAATGTTTGCCAGGTTTACTTCTCAAAAAGGTTTAATAAACAGAATATGCAAAGAATCCAAAATAAAAGGTCGAGAAATCAAATGACCCATTTTTTTTTTTTTAGAAAAGTGGCTGGAACCTGAACAGAGTTCTCAAGAAAATAAATAACAAAGACTAATAAATACCTTTAAAAAGTGTTCAGCACCATTAGCAATTAGGAAAATGCAAATTAAAACAACTTGGAGATTTTTATCTTACTCCAGTCAGAATGGCTAAGAACAACAAAACTGCTAATAACTAACAACATGCTGGCCAGTTCAGAGGCAAGGAGAATCCTCATTTACTGTTGGTAGGAATGCATATTGGTATAACCCTTCTGAAAATCAGTGTGGCGATTCTTCAGAAACCCAAAACTAAATATGCCATATGACCCAGCTATACCACTCCTTGGAATATGCCCAGAGGACATGATCAGCAATGTGAATTTTTTTTTTAAAGTTCTCAAAGTATGTTATTATACATTCAGTTTCTTTGAACACCAAAATCTTAGACCCTGGTTTTGTGACCAAATGATATACTTCTTCTGTTTCCAGCTTCTTTCCTACCATGTTTTGGTATTTTCTAATTCCTGCTGAAATAATTCCCAGGCTTTTCAGCCATTTGAACCACAATTCAGCCTCCATCCTTCATCCACTTGTAAATAGAGGAAGAAATGCCTGACAACATACAATAACGATCTCACATGTAACTGTACCATTCAGATGATTCTGTTCAATTCTTTCATTGGATGAGAGCCAGAAGACACTATGGACTCAGTGGAAGCAATTTGATTAGAGTAATGAGAAAATCTGTGGAAAAGGCAAAAGTGACTTCTGGGTCCCCCTCTCGGTTCTCTTTCATCGATAGCATACAGCTTTAATGACTCTGATTTATAAAAGGTGCTTTTCTAATGAATACTCAGACTAGCTTTGACTAAACCATAAACAAAAAAAACAGTGTTAAGCAATCACATTCCTCCCCCCACCCCCGCAGCAACCTTTAGATTTCATGCTGAGTGGTTCCCTACGTGTAAGCTCTACCACAGCAAGCACATGTTTTATCTAAAAGCCATTAACTTGTTCTGCCTTTTGAATTCATCATAGCGTCACAGGTTTAAAAGCCCCGTGAGGAATTGCTAAATGTCTCAGACATTTCAAAGATGTTCTGGGTCAAAATATCATTTTGAAAGAGGACACTCAAATTAGAGGTGAATAAAAGAGTTGGAAATCAACTGATTTAGTCCCTGAAGTAAGCAGGGAGGTCTCAATTATAGGCAGTATCGGGTCAGGGCTCTCTGGAGGTTCTATAGTGGTATATGATTTCAGCGTCCCCGAAAGCCAAACCTTTACAGGTGACCTAATTGAGTTATAAAGATAATTGCAGTAAAGGGCAGTCTCTTCCTTGTGTCAGACTTAAACATCACCTTTTCCAGTTCATGAATATATTTGATCCACTTAGAAAGGGACAGCTTTCCTGATGTTGGGGCCTTATTTCCTCTGTCTCATTTTCTTTTCCTGCTTCAAATGCCATTCAGATTCTAAGTTCATAAAGTCTGGTTAAACTTGCAAACTGTTAAAGATAATTAAGATATGCAAGTTAATGGTTAGTCATACTGAGTACAAATCTAATTTATTTACAGAAACAAATTTGGAGAGAGAGAGACCAATTTTCATCTGCCATCATACAGTCTTCTTTTATGCCCTGTCATATAGCATTCTGCATATGATGTCAACATTTAGCCAAGAGAAAGTAAAGTAAAGCAAGTTTAAGATAAACTTAGTTTGTTTACTATAAAAATGTTTTAAAAATGGTTATGAAAGATTAGATGCTTGAGTAAAATGGGCTAAATTTACAACTCACTTGCACGACAGGAAGTCTCCAGACTCAGCAAGTTCTCTTGGATGGTGCTCAAGTTCCCTTGCATGGAACACCATCCCATCAGAGTAAGTGCGACACCCTAATTAAATATTTTCTTTATAAGAGTTTCTATGATCATGATGTCTCTTCACAGAAATGGAAACCCTAACTAAGATACTGAGCTTTGAGGTTTCAAAAGCCCAAACCATGCCTGGTTCTCTCTTCCCTCTGCCTGTGGATCTCGATGTACTACTTTCAGCTATGTCTATAACACCATGTCCGCCTGTGTGACACCATGCCCCCTACCATGATGATAACAGACTAAACTTTTGAACTGTAAGAAGATTCCAATTAAATAGTTTCCTTTGTAAGAGTTGCCATGGTCACGGTGTTTCTTCACAGCAATAGAGCATCAACTAAGATGCTTATGGATGTTTTCTAATAAATTCCAAAAGTCGATATTAGTTCAATCTCACTTATTTTGATTATCTAGCTTTACAAATGATGCCTCTTAACAGCCAATCTAATTTTACATAGAATGATATTAAGAACCTTTCTTTTTTTTTCTTTTTATGTATTTATTTATTAAAGATTTCTGTCTCTTCCCCCCAGGCGCCTCCCCTTTCCCTCCCCCTCCCCCAATCAAGTCCCCCTCCCTCATCAGCCCAAAGAGCAATCAGGGTTCCCTGCCCTGTGGGAAGTCCGAGGACCACCCACCTCCACCCAGGTCTAGTAAGGTGAGCATCCAAACTGCCTAGGCTCCCACAAAACCAATAGGTGCAGTAGGATCAACAACCTATTGCCATTGTTCTTGAGGTCTCAGTAGTCCTCATTGACCGCTATGTTCAGCGAGACTGGTAAGAACCTTTCTTACTGCTCTTAGTATATGGTAATGCAGAGATTTCTCGATCAACAAATGAGTAAAGAGTTGACTTTAGCCTTCTTTGTTAATTCAGTCTATGATAAGACTTATTTATTACAGATTTGACTGACTGCTATTCTTTTACCTCAATTGGTTGAGTATATAGAATGAAAATGTTGTTGAGAATACTTTTTGATTAATTTATTTTGTATCCTGGCTGCAGTTTCCCCTCCCTCCTCCCCTCCCAGTTCCTCCTCTAATCACCCTTCTGTCCCCACTCCCAACCCATTCCTACTCCATTTCTCTTCAGGAAAGGGCAGGCCTCCCATGGATAGCAATAAAATATGGCATATCAAGTTGCAGTAAGACTAAGTACCACCTCCCCATGTATTAAGCATGGGCAAGGCAACCCAAAATGAGAAATTTTATGGGGAAAATTTAAAAAATCATTTTGATTGTTAAATGTCAAGGTAATCATACCTTATCCTTCAATGGAACATTGATACATGGTCCAGCCAGCTGTGTAATTGCATTTAACCTTACGTTAACTTTATGCAAAAGTTTTCCTCGTGTATCTTTGTGTCTTAATGCTCCCCACAAAGTGGTACAGTTGTTACCTCCTAATTTATGTTCTGAATGTTTGCCAACTGTTAAGTTTCATCAAGGCCCCTTGGATGGAGCCTCTTCCCAGGCACTCTGTCTTTCTTCTTTGTGCCCTCTGCCACCCTTAAAGCACTTAGTGAGAGAGACTGATGCCCCCAAACGTCTCAATGCAATTCCAGTGACCTCTATAAGGGGACTAATGGGTTATGGGCCACCGAACTGATCCTTTTTCCTGCCACTCCGAATATTGTTTGGGAGACTTAGAACTAAAATAGCTGAGCGGAAGCCTTCTTTGCATCAGTTAGCGTCCCTGTCTCACCAGCTAAGGTCAGCTTACTACCCTTCAGGACAAGTTCAACTTCTTGTCTGCCAAAGTATTCCACACTGAAAAAGGACTAGATTTGACTACTGGGATGGGATTAGTGCTCTCATCTGCAAGCATGCTGTTTCCCAGCCAGTGATCCTAACTGGTTTGAAATGATGCCTAGAGAGAAGGGCCAGACAAAAAATTCAACCACAAGCCTCCTCCTACAGTTCCGTCTTACTCTGGCTCCTCCCCTTGCCTCCTTATTATCTTCATACTTATGTTTTTAACCCATCTTTTAAATGTTTTATTTTTCATCTTATATTGCCCCAACACACAGACACACACACAAAGAGACACACCAACACACACACACAGTTTTTCAAGAGCTCTCAGCCTGCCACATCTTTCTTTATTTCAGATACACCTGCAAAAATCCTTTTAGATTTTGTGGAGAAACTCTGGCAAAGAGGAACCCTTATATCCCTTTCACCCCAGGTCAGATTCAATTCTTTACACTTATCTTCTATTTTCCTCTGTTCCCTTCCTTGGATGCTCTGTTGCTACCTGCTTTTCTGCTAACTCATTTTGGTGCACCAGTCTTGATAATGAGACCAGTCACTGTCATGCTGAGTCAACGTTATGACCACTTTCTCTCACCGACCCACTGTCTCTCACACCTCTGCTCCTCCTTCTCTCGTGGCCTTCCCAGCAGATGTTTGCTCCTTTCTGTTACCAAATTATCTGCCCTCCAGGAATTATTTTCCAAGTCTCTTCAGGAATACAGGATGACAATCACCTGATCCATCACAGCTGACCAAACTAAGGCATGACCAGAGGACCGACCCCTCTTCAATTCACCCAGTACTATCCCCTCAGACACAGACCCTCCTAAGTAAAACACTGCTATACCTCTCTGCCCTGCATTATTTATATCCTCGTGGAGAGACGAATGATAGTTTCCTCTTGATAGATTACACTTCCCAGCTTCCCTTGTGGACTACAGGAGTCATTTTCACCCCTATAAGGGACTGCATCCCATCTTCAGTTGAAATGCCTACACTTGAGTACAAAAAGTGCCCCCTTTGCCATGAATAAACGGGCCCAGTTCAAGCCTCTCTTTCTTTCTGCCATCTGTTTCTCTACAGCTGTTTTTAAAGAATTTCACAAACAGGAGGTGATCTTCAGAGTCACCCAAAACTATGGTAATCACCTTCATTTCCTTACTTCTCTCCTCTCCCATCAGTCCCTTTTACCTCCTAGACGGTTCTAGTTTTACATCATATATACATATAGGACTTTATAATCCATACAAATTCTAAGAAACAAAAATGAGACATACACTATCTATATCCCTAAGGTTGTTTTAATTCACTTAATATGAGCATGCATTTCATTGCATCCATTTTTCTACAAACAACATAACTTTGTTCTTAGGACTTACACACACACACACTGTGTTTTCATTGCCCGATACTCTGATGTTGGACTACTAGCCTAGTTTCGTAACTTAGTTATTGTGAATAGTGCTGTAGTAAACACTGATATGCAAGCACCTCTGGGATATGCTTCCTTGCAGTCCTTATACGGCTGTTCACGTGATAGATGTGTTTCGTTCCATTTCATTACGTGTGTGTGTGTGTGTGTGTGTGTGTGTGTGTGTGTTTGTGACAGGCATGCTGTAATGCTACTCCTGTGGAGGTCAGAGGACAGCTTGTTTGAGTCAGTGCCATCTCCATGTGGGTTCTGGGGATTGATCTCAGCTCATCAGGTTTATCAAACAAGTGCCTTTACCCTTTCAGCCCTCTAATGGATCTTCCTTTGTGTTTTATAGAAACCTTCATACTGACTTCCATAATGCCTGTGCTGTTTTGTGTTCCCACCAGCAGAAGTATCCAGAATTTCTCTGTTCACGACCCCACCAACATTAGTTATTTGTTTTCTTAGGGCCTGCCATTCTGACTGGGTAAGATAGAATCTCAAAGTAGTTTTGTTTCAATTTCATTAATGACTAGTGAAGTTAAGCTTTGTTTGCATGTGTGTATTGGCTATTTGTATTTAATCTTTTGTGAACTACCCATGTATTTCATTAGCCAATTTGCTGATTGGATTGTTTCGATTCTTATAAGTGTAAGACGTTAGAAGGAAGGCCTGTAGCTGCCTCATTTACAGGAAAACAACCATAAGGATAGGACCAGCAATCTAATTGCCAAAGACAGCAGGGTTTAAAAAAATAGAGGAGTGCAGCTGTTGAGCTTCTAATGACAAAAATGGGTTCAGTTTCTATATTTAAGTCACAGGCTAGAAAATTGATTCAGATATTAGAAATACAAGGGTTAGATAACACATTTCAAATATTTGCCTGACACATGAATTTATAAGTATACAAACATAGGCCCAGAAAGCATTTGGCAAAAAAGAGATAATGAAAATATGGAGATAGATAGATAGACAATTTCAAAATAAGAATTTCATCAGATTGTTAATTTTTCATCATCAAAAATCAGTTGGCAAACAGAACATAAAACCCAGTAATGGCATCCTAGGGCATCATGACAGAACACTCTGAGACAGGTCACCTTCCCTAAGAATTCCTTGGATATATACCTGCTTCTATTTTGTCTTTAAATGCATTGATTAACTTATTTGTGAGTGTAGTTTTCAGATGAACTTCATCAAAGTTTGTTGTTGAGTTTTATTACATAGTAGACCATCTCTTTATTTTCTATGAGTACAGAAAGTTTCAACAAGTTCAACTTCAAAGTAAAAATATTAAAATATTTAAAATTGAATTGGACAGGTATATCCAACACACATGCACAAACAAAACACACACACACACACACACACATATATATATACAAACACACTCACAAATGAATAAACAATAACATTTAGATTAGAGAAATTATTGAAAATTTATTGAATGATACATGTTAATAAGCTGTATGTATTTGTGTCTTAAAAGAAGACAGCAAATACAAAATATCAGGATAACCCTTAGCTTTAGGTTATATAGGAGATCTAATACATATTGTTTCATTTTGTAAACAAATAACTGCGTTACAAATTTTTTTAAAGTGATATTGTATACTCATAGCTCTGTCTGTTCCTCAGGAGAGTTACTGATTGTAACAGCATCCTGTGGGAAGATAAGGGGCATTCAAATGATTAGGGCATTTAAAGGCTGCTGAGAAACTTGAGCTGCTGATGGATCTACAAACACAAATTGAAGCTAGAAAAGAAAACATCTGTTGAGGTATTTGGATTACATCTCCTCATGAAGAAAATATCAGAAGATTTTAATTACGGAAATAACTTGATAGAAAAGAAATCAAAGACAGAGTGGCAAAACAGGGCTGAAAAATATGTATATGTTACTTTTCTATTGCAGTCATGAAACACTACGACAAGGGCAAGTTCTAGAAGAAAAAGTTTACTTTGGGATGGTGGTTCCCCAGGGACAGAGTCTATGATGGCAGAACAAAGTAGCAGGCAGCTGGAGCAGAAGCTTAGCGCTCACATCTCCAACCACTAGCAGAAAGCAGAAAGAGCTAACTTGAAATGACATTGGTCTTTTGAAACCTCAAAGCCTGCCCCATAATCTTCCCCATAAAACCACCAACTGGGAACCAAGTATTCAAACACTGAAGTCTTATCAACTCCCTCTCTTTTCCTCCTTCTCCCTCCCTCTCTCTATCTCTCCTCTTCTCCTCTTCTCTTCCTTTCTCTCCCTCTTTGCTTCCCTCCATCTCCCCTTCTCCTCCTCTCTTCCTTTCTTTCCGTCTCTTTCTCTGGTGTGTGTGTGGGGGGGGGGAGAAAGAGAGAAGTAGACTTCTTCAAAAATCTATGTGAGAATTTTTTTATTAAGGAAGTAAGAGAAACAATGGAGTTACTGAAATCTCTGCTTTTGTAATCCCTACCACACATCTCTTGAACTTACCACCCCATAAAAAGTAGAACATGACATTGGATTTTCTAGATTGCCAAACAAATGGGTCGTATACTATTATAAAACACCAAGATAAGATGATCTTATTGTCTATAACCCAATTTTTTTACTTCACTGTAAGTTTTCTTTGGCCAGTTTTGTGTATTTATTCTTTTGTCTGAAGTTCCATGCAAACATATAGGAGTTCAGCTGTCTCTACACGTGGGAAAATTCCAACCTACGGGGAGATGTGTATGCAATGGGTGACAGGAGACTCATAAACTCAGTTTTAATTACCATGTGAACACCAAGAAAATTGATTCTGATTCTGATTGGGAGTATGGAAAAATATAGAGCTACTATATGGTCAAATGTAATTCAGAAGAAATGAACTTTTTTACATTGAACTTGATGTATTTTTTTCTTTGGAGGAGGGAGCTCAAGGTTTAGGGTGTTGGTGGACCTGAGAGGGATGGGAGACAAGTGTGATAAGGGTGTGTTGTATGAAATTCCAAAAAATCAATAAAAATATTAAGTTGAGAAAAGAAAATGAAACATAGATTGGGTGTCTCTACTCACCTGATCAGTTAGCATCTACTGTATGGCTACCAACCAGCTGGGGTTCTTTTGTTCTACTCTGACTGAAGCATGGACAGGCAAAGTACAGCTTTCCCTGAAGGTATCATCTCCTGAGCTTGCAGTGTCAGTGGACTTTAACTCAGGGTTGTAGCTGATAGAACTGGGTTCCAGCAGCCCTTCGCCGGTACTGTTTCGGCTGTCAGTTTTGAGCCCCAGTGGCCCTCAGATATTCGGTGTTCTACAAGCTTCTGATAAATGGCTCTGGCCAGTTCTTCCAGCAGTGGGTGCTACAGCTGGTTTGAGGTCTTTGATCTTCACTGTCCCTTGCCATCCACAGTTCCTCAGCTTGCCATACTCTTGTGCTGCAACACTCTCTGGAACACTTTAGCTACCTTCTAGTGGGCCTTGTGGGTGTGTCCCGGCTAAGAGCCCCAGCAGTCACCTGTCCTTTGTGTAACCACTTCAGTTTACACAGCCTGTGACAAGGGCTACCCACCAGTACACAGCGAAACCACAGGAATGAGGGTTTGATCAGGGCCTATGCTGCTGTTGTCGGGAGGTACACCGTGGAGGTCTGGACTAACCGGAGCAGAGTGTGAAGGTTTCTCATATAACTAGCCCAATTCTTTGGCTTAGTTTCACATGGTTGTCACAGCTGGTGTGGGTGAAGGAGATGTGCCTCATCCACATTTGCTGCAAGATGGCCTGGTTCTGGAGAAGCTATGTGTTGAGTCTGTAGCCTACAAAGGGACTTGCCTAGAGTCGCTTAGGTTGTCTGAAGTGGTGGGGATGGAAACAGCATCTCTTTTTCTTAACAACTATTGACATGGGACAAAAGCAGCATTTCTGCTGCAGCCACCACACCTACACCAGTTTCTGTTTCTAGTCCAAAGTCTCCTGTCTGCACTCATGGCTAGATTGAAGACCCTATGAGCAGGCATGAAGCTTTTGGAACATCTATAGCTGCCAGGCTCCCCTAACAGTGAAAAGAGCCATTAGTTGATGGACAGCCAGGAAATTTCCAACAAAACAGAAGGGCTAAACTTAAAGCAGCTGTCTTATTCCACGGAACTTCTACACCTGCAGCAAGGTCACGTACAGCCATATTGACCTCTGATGATGCAAAGATAAGTGTAGCAGCCTTCAGTGAGACGTCGATCCCTGTCGAACCTGGAAATCTGCAGGCACCATTCCCTGTTCCTCACTGTTCCATGAATCCCAGTATAAAAGATAGAATCTGACAATTTTCAGACAAACAAGCAAAAATAAAACATCAACTAATGTTTAAAATAGAGATCAAAAGATATAGAACACTTTTCACAGAAAATTGTAATTGAATCTAGTCAAACAGTCATAAGGAAGAATGGATCTTCTTAATCTCTTAATTTTTTTAAATTATTTTCAAGACAGGATTTCTTTGTAGCTTTGGTGCCTGCCCTGGAACTAGCTCTTGTAGACCAGGCTTGCCTTGAACTCACAGAGATCCGCCTACCTCTGCCTCCTGGGTCCTGGGATTAAGGCATGTACCACCACTGCCTGGCTCTCTCAAATTATTTTGTAGTGCAAATTCTATTGGTCTTAATAATAAAAAACCCAGAGACAGATTTTAGGGGGTGAAAGCTGAAAGATCAGAGAAACAGAGTCAGCCACTAGTTCTTACCTCTATGAAATCCTGATATCAAATGGGTATCCTGTCTCTACAAGTCCTCAGACTGAATGCCTGAGCGTCTGTCTTCTCCTGTCTTGTATTCCTCTCTCTGTCCAGTCATATCCCTTCCTGTCTCCAACTCCCCAGTGCTGGGATTAAAGGTGTATGCCACCACTTTCTGGCTTGTATGGCAAACCAGTGACCTAGTTCCACACTCTGATCTTCAGGGAAGCCTTATTTGTTAAAGCACAGACATATCATCACCACATCATCTTTTAATTTTTTTTAAAAAATTATTCATTTATTTTACATAACAAATCCAATTTCCCTCCCCTCCTCCCCTACCAGCACCCTCCCAACACCTCCCCTCTGTCTTGCCTCCATCCACTCCTCCTCCTTTTCTATTTAGAAAAGGGCAGGTCTCCTATGGATATCGAAAAACATGGCATATTGGGTTGTAGTAAGTTACATTAAGGCTGAGGAAGCCGACCCAATATGAGGAAGCCAGTAAAAGAATCGAAGACAGCCCCTATTCCCACTGTTAGGAGTCTCACAAGAAGACTAAGGTCCCCAATTGTCACATATATGCAGAATGTTTGTCAGTACTATGCAGTCTCCCTGGTTGTCTGTTCAGTCTCTTGAGCTCCTATGAGCCCAGTTTAGTTGTTTCTGTGTATTTCCTGTGATGTCCTTGGCCTCTCTGGCTCCAAAGATCCTTCCTCCTTCTCTTCAGCAAGATTCCACAAGCTCAGTCTAATGTTTTACTGTGTGTCTCTGCGTCTGTTTCCACCACTTGGATGAATTCCCTTGCTGACAATTGGACCAGGCATCAATGTGTGAGTTTAGCAGAATATCATTAGACATCATTACACTGACATTTATTTTTCCTGCAGTCCTGTTTGTTTCTATAATAGGTCTCTGGGCCATCCGGCCTCTGAGTCCTGGTGTTCCAGGCAGTGTCAGGGGTGGACTCATTGTCCATGGCATAGGTCTCAGGCTGGACCAATCATTAGTCGGCCACTCCCACAATCTCACTGTCACCCTTACTCCAGCAAATCTCAAAGTCTGGACAGACTGTAGGTCCAAGGTTATGGCTGAGTTGGTGTCCCTCCACTGGTAGTCTTGCCTGGTCATAGGAGGTGGCCAGTTCAGGCTAAGTATCCCTTTTTGCTAAGAGTCTTAGCTGGCATAATCCTTATAGATTCCTGGGGTTTCCCTTGACCAGGTTTCTAACTGACTCTGATATGACGCCTTTTCCAGTCAGCTCTCAACATTTCTTCCTTCCTTTTCCATATATCCTTTCCCACTCTCCTTCAGATTCAGACCTCCTTTTGCACTAACTGTTATTGTATATAATTCCTATATATAGAATGAATATTTATAAATATCATCTCTTCAGAAGTCTACACCTCCTGTTCCCGCTTTCTTCGGTTGTTTAGAGTTCTTTATGTAGAGTTGAGGCCTCATGAACTTTTCTTTATCCACTCTGGCATGTTCACTGGTGTCATCTTTGTTCGCCTCATATTTGAACTGTCCTGCTCATGAGACTTCATGGTGTGTGCTTCTGATATTATTAGGAGACAATCTCACCGCAAACTCCAAGATCCTCTGGCTCTTATAATCGTTCCACACTTATTTCTTCAATGTACCCTAAGCTATAGGTTCAAGAGTGTTTTGTAAATGTATTTATTGGCACTGGGCTCTACAGCTCTGCATTGCAATTGGTTTCTGCAGTGGTCTCTATCTGCTGTAAAGAGAAGTTTCCTGGTTGAGAGGTAAGGACTACCCTAATCTGTGTCTGTCAGGACAAATGATTGTAGATTTTTGCTAGGAATCTCCCTTAATATCTCTTCTTGGGTTCTGTTGATTCTGCTACCTAACACTCTTAGACAAGCCATCACGTATGTAGCATTGTTTATGTAAACAAGCTCCCTATCTCATCAAGACATCTACTATACTATGCAATTACATGTAGTGATAAACTCACCTATAAAAATAATCAAATAACTTGTGAGGCCAGAAATTTAATTAATTAATGATCCAATCTTTGGGTACTTTATGAGTGACCATAAGCTGGGGTTTGCTTCATTTTGTGCTCTGATATATAAGGTCTTTGTTGACTTTCTCTGCCCTCATTATTTTGAGCTCAGCCACAGTTCACAAGCTCATACTATAAAGTCTAATTGCGCATGACTCTCAGGACTGTTTATTGCCATTAAACTGGCTAAGCATCTCTAGGGGCTCTAACCACAGACCTTGGAGAAACAAAGCAATATCTAGTGCACTGTAGCCATCCTTAAGCAGAAGCCTATACAAAACAAATTCCTTAGCCCATAGCTGCAGCATTTTTAACCATTTTGTCATCATTTATGTCCGCAAAGACCTTGAAACTACGGTCATACAATTCAGTCATGAAGGTTGTTCATAAAGACAGTCTGTAACCTGGACAATAATGGTATGACTGCTGAGACGGGCACAGGAAGGAGTGAGTGGCACTCTCCTTGACTGTCTCTGGCCTGGTAGCAAAGACCACACATTGAACTGTTGAAATACTAGCCCAGGTATCTATGGCTCACCCTTAACTTAAAATCTTATCTGATTAACATGATAAGATTTCAGAAAATGTACTGGTAATAGAGTAAAGAGTTTTTAGACATTTTGTTTTGAGTTTCCTCTTAGAAGCCATGTTTGTGTTGGGGTTGAGTCTCCATGTGGTGCAAGATATTCAGTCCAGACAAGAATAAAAACATTCCCTGTACATATTAAATGTTATTTTCTCTGTTTCACTCATCTCAATAGGTACTCATTTATGCCAGGCTAGTCTTAATGCCTTTTTTGTTTTTTGCAAAAAATAGTAACTGTCCTACCATATCTTAAAATATCTATAATATATAGGTAATGAGAATTTCTTACTTTGTAATAGATATAGTCTTCAGTAAAGGAAACTTATAATGTCCAACGAATTTGAGGAGCATGCCTAGTCTTAAGATTTGTACCTAATTATGGATATATAAATATGATTATGGATACAATTACTGAAATGACACCGAGTCAACACAGCTTGTAGTCTGCACAATCACAGTAACCCCTATTCAGAAGCCGAGAGCATGGACATTTTATCAACTGATGAACTCACACTGTTAGTCATATGGAAAATAGCTAATATATTTGGGTGTCTTCTCATAGAGATGGAAGCTAGAAACTAGATCTGCCTTGATATGACCAGAAAGAATGGCCATATTATCAAAATTTTGTTATCTATTATTAATAATAGTGATGGACTTAAAGGAAGTCATTGATTATTTTTTACAAAATAATAAATTGAATTAAGAGGAGCTATTATGTCCTAAAAATGAAAATCTTAATGATATTTACATTTAATAATAAGCCCATAAGTTGAAAGTGGTGACCCAAACCTGTGACCCTACTTATTTGGGAAGTTGAGGAAGAAGGATCTCAAGCTCAAGGGCTGCCTGAAGTACAAAGTGATTCCAAAGCTACCCTGGGCAAATTAACAAGGCCCTGTTTCAAAATTAAAAGTGTGTGGGGGCCATGATCAGAGAGTCCGGTTTTATCCCATGTTTTTCAGTCACAGTCCAGCTGGCCTTGGTGATGAACAATGAGGACTGATGAGAATCCAAGGACAATGGCACGGGGTTTTGATCCTACTTCATGTTCCGGCTTGGTTCGAGCCTCGCCAGTTTGGATGTTCACCTTCCTAGACATGGACGGAGGGGGGAGGACCTTGGACTTTCCACAGGGCAGGGAACCCTGACTGCTCTTTGGATTGGAGAGGGAGGGGGAGAGGAGTGGGGGGAGGGGGAAAGGAGTGGGGGGAGGGGGAGAAAGGTGGGAGGAGGGGGAGGGAAATGGGAGGCTGGGAGGAGGCGGAAACTTTTTTTTTTCCTTTTCTCAATAAAAAAAAAGTGTGTGTGCGGGGGGAGACAAGAATTACAGTACAGTATAAAAGTACTTGTTTATTTGCATACAGCCATGTTTCAACCCTCAGAATAAGAAATCTATAACAATTTGAAGCTCTCTACCATGATTTAGAAACTTTGAGTACATATCTTACTTGGAACAATGATTCTGAAAATATTCAATACCATACAAATGTTCTTAGATGAGTGCTTGTCAAATACTCCTAAGAATTTTGTTAGCTAAATATTATTATCCTTACTTTAACACTGAGAGCATATGCTTACCTAATATAATGGAAGTACGGCATTTAAATTCTAATGTTTAGTTTATTAAGAACTTGTCCAAAGCTAATACAATTGTACAAAGAGAAAATAGGTAAATAGAACCAAATTCAGCCATCCACATAGAGCTACTTATCCACCTGACACCTGACCCACCGAGAACATTCATTGCACGTCACTCTAGGTCTCTTGGGGCTCTATAGCTGTTTGCAACACCACAGGCTATTTTAACTGTAGATTGATTTCTTTACAAACTTGAAATTTTCATTCCAGCGTGAGGAACTCTTAGATAGCAATGTAATGCTCCAGGATGGAAGACAAATGAAAAATTGTGGGCTTAACAAGAAGAATACAAAGTTTGCATCTGGAAGCAGCACACTGCTGTTCTGGGAAGATATGAGGTGGATATTATTTGCCAGTGTCACAGTGAGCCAGGGCCACAAATCTGATCTCCAGACTCAATATAGTGCTCTTTTCACTCTCTAAGTATATAAGGAAATTTTCATATTATATTGATTTATGATCTCTCAAACTCCAGGAATTGGGTTGCAAACATTCTTGTTCAGTTCAAACTGCAATGTGAAAGTGAATCCTATCAGAAGAAACAGGTTTGGAATTCAATTCTTTCTGGCCATATCAAGGCAGATCTAGTTTCTAGCTTCCATTTCTATGAGAAGACACCCAAATATATTAGCTATTTTCCATATGACTAACAGTGTGAGTTCATCAGTTGATAAAATGTCCATGCTTTCGGCTTCTGAATAGGGGTTACTGTGATTGTGCAGACTACAAGCTGTGTTGACTCGGTGTCATTTCAGCAATTGTATCCATAATCATATTTATATATCCATAATTAGGTAGAACTATGAAGTTAACTTTATTATTTAACATAGTTATAACCACTCAGTAAATAATAAGCTTGAATTTCACTGATATGTTTGAAAAGTGTTTGTTTTATAGGAATACCATTCTAATAAAGGCCTAATTGCAATCCATCAACAATGACTGAACAACCAATTAAGTATAGACTAGGGGTAACAAAGAATGAGAAATCAAGTGCCTAACCCTTGCATAGGTTACTGGGAAGTTGCATAAAGTATTATAAAGACACGAAACCTTGTGAATTATTATATACAACAGTTCAAGTAAATAGGATAAAATAATCAGAGCTTAGAAAAGGAATTTTGTACTGTGAACTAAGAGGGGGAAAGATTGCATAGGGAAGGAGGTTTGGAGGGTTTCTGTTTATAGAGAGAGCAATATACAAAAGACAACAGTATTTTATCCATGAGCCTGAATCTTAAACATCCAGAGAAGACTTGACCTTAGTCATGTGATTCTTCAAATATATCATTTCTTCACAACACCACGTTATTAGTTACAAATCTAACAAAATTTCTGCATTTTAAAAATGTACTAAATTTTTGGGATCCCACACATTCCTATTGTGAGGAAAGAAAGAAAAGGAAGGAAGGAAGGAGGAAGGAAGAAAGAAAGAAAGAAAGAAAGAAAGAAAGAAAGAAAGAAAGAAAGAAAGAAAGAAAGAAAGCATTTGTGCTGCCCAAACATTCTTGAATGTGTGACCTTCCATGTATGGAACATGGTCAGTTTAGCAGAGGTTACACTTTTGGTGGAAAACATATTTCCCTATTCCATAAGCTAACAATTGGCAATAGTTCCACAGTTATGGCTGGGAATTCATTCTCAGCTTCCCTTTCCAAGATGAGTTTGGTCTGTCTTGAGCTTGCACAGATCTCATGCATGCTGTCATACATAACTGCTCTGAATTCACTTGTATGCCTGCTTTAATGTGCACTGAAGATATTGTTTCCTTGCAGCACTGACCATCTCTGGTTCTATTACTCTTTCTACCCCACTCTTCTGCAATGGTCCCTGAGTCCTGAGAGGAGGATGTTCAGGTGTATATATTTCATTTAGGATTTACCATTCTTTAGTCTCTTATTTTCTGCACCACAGCCAGTTATGGATCTCTGAGTTAATAACCACTTACTACAAACAGAACCTTCTCAGATGAGAGTTAAGACAGATATACTAATCTATGGGCATAATGGTAAGTCATTAAGAGTTGGTTTATGTCCATTTATCAGCAAAATTGTAATAGATTCTCTGTTACACCCCATGACTTATCTAGTCAGAGGTTCTTGGATTAATAATGTTGCTAGGTATAGGTTTCCTCTTCTGTCCTGTGCCTTAAATCTAATCTGTTGGTTGTTCTTGTGCTGGTTGTGACACTATTGCATCTGTGAGCATGTCCTGCTAGGCCAGTCATTATTATAGCACACAGAGTTCATAGCTGGGTAGATTTGATGATTATCTCTCTTATCTGATAGAGTGAGTACAGTCTCCCAGTACTATGAAAGCTAGACAGTAGGAATGAATCTTCATGTGAGAATCTGTCTGATTTATCTGTGTTCTATGTCTCAAATATGTGGTCGCTTCAGCAGTATGATTTTACCACTAAATTCTTGAGGGTAATTGTGATAGATAGGCTTTTGTCAACTCAGTACAGCCTATGGTCATCTGAGAAGAAAAAATTCTCATTAAGAAAATGTCATACAGCTGACACAACTGAGTAAAACGTAGCAATTAAGGGCATAGAGTTGGAGTTGGGGACTGGAGAGATCGTTTTTTTTTTGGTTAAAAGCAGTCATTCCTTATTGGTCCAACATGCACAGGACAGCTAACATGTCTCTAACTCCAACTCCAGAGATTCTGAGGCACCCTTCTGGCCTTCATGGGCACTACATACAAAGTGCACAGACACACAGGCAGGGAAATACACTCACACAGACAATAAAAATAAATAAATAAATCTAGCTATATATGGTGGTGCATGCTTTAATCCTAGCACATGGAAGGCAGGAAGATCACTCTGAGTTCAAGTTCCTGGATAGTTACGGATACATGGAGAGTCCTGGTTTTTTAAAAAAATGAAATGAATAAATAAATGTATAAATCTTTATTTTTAAAAAGAGCACAGAGTCGAAAAAAAGAGAGAGAAGAGAAACATTCTACATGGCGAATACGTGATGATAGAAAATATGAATTATTGTGCTGTCTAGTTTTATGTCTACTTGACACAAGTTAGATTTATCTGAAAGGAAGGAACATCAATTGAGAAATTTCCTACTTAAAATATTGCTGTGGGATATTTTCTTAATTAAAGATTGATGAGGGAGGACCTAGCCAATTAGGAACAGTGCCATCCCTGGATTGGTGGCCCTGAGTTCTGTAAGGAAGCAGGCTGAATAAGCCATGAGGGGCAAGGCAGTAAGCAGTATTCTCCTATGGCCTCTGATTCAGCTCCTACCTCCAGGTTCCTTCCCTATTAGAGTTCATGTCCTGACTTTCTTCAGTGGTGGGCTATAGTACAGAAATAGAAATCAAATAAACACTTCCTCCACAGGTTGCTTTGTTTATGATGTTTCATTACAACAATAATTAAACAAAAATCCCAGTGCCAATTGTGGGATACCTTCTCATGAGCTGTTCTTCCAGGCTCTAGAGGCCCCCAAACAATTTCAGGATCTGATTCCCCACCAGAACCAGATTATGAGACCTTTTTGTTGAAGATGCCATATGCCTTGATTTTAAAATACTGAGATTTCAAGGTGTAACTGAACTGGAGGCTTCCCTCCTGCTAGCTAGGTTTCATAATTCTCGGCATTATTCATGCTTTTGGAGATTGGATAAGGAACAGCATCAAGAATCTTACCCTCTGGGAACCCTACACACTGTAATATCAAACTGTTGGACAATAAGTGACTGTTGGCTCAATAGTTTCACAATTGATACGAGAGCAACCAGCTGCTTTCGAGTTCGATTCAAGACACATTCCACAAGAGGAGAAACACGCATGAAAATGTAAACATGGCGAAAACCTCATGGCTGAGGACATAGTGGGCCCAGCGGAGTAAATTATTGCTGTTGTTTAATTAAATTGTCATGTTGCCACGTTGCACCAAACTATCTCAGTCTATAACCACACACAAATGCTACTCTTAGCCTTAGTCAGAAAACCTTCTCTTTAGAATGAATAATAGTGACTATAGAGATATACTATTGCTCAAGGTACTGATAATACGTGATTCTTGAGTGCCCAGGCATAAACCAGACATGTATACTACCTCTCCTAAGGCTCAAGAGAATACCAAGGGGAAAAAAGCAGAAAAAAAGTCAGACTGGGAAAAAAAGAGAGTACTAAGAAATGCTATTTTCTAGGCACTGTAAGCTAATACAATCATAACTTCAAAGTAGCCATTGCTGCCTGCCATAGGCCTGCACAAGACTGGGCCCAGCAACACACAGACTGAGAAGGGTCTTATAGGGTCCTACTCTCCTCATCGTACTATTCACTGCTGATAGATTGTGGTGAGGAGCAGATATTGTCCTAGATTTCAAACTCACTGGGTCCTCCATCTCCTAACGGACAGTGCCAAACCTATGATCACACATATGGCCAATCTTAAATTCAATGAGTCATACAACAACACAAAAAACACATGACTGGAAAACGATCTGTGGGCCTGAAACTGTCAAGAACAATTGAATGAACATCAGTTTTTTTTTTCTTTTTTTTTTTTTTATGATGTACTTACCTGTGCTCTTTATTTGTTTGGTTAGGTTTTTTAATTTATTTATTTCTTTATTAATTAATTAAAGATTTCTGTCTCTTCCCCACCGCCGCCTCCCCTTTCCCTCCCCGTCCCCCAATCAAGTCCCTTTCCCTCGTCAGCCCAAAGAGCAATCAGGGTTCCCTGCCCTGTGGGAAGTCCAAGGACCACCCACCTCCATCCAGGTCTAGTAAGGTGAGTATCCACGAAACTGCCTAGGCTCCCACGAAAACAATAGGTACAGTAGGATCAAAAACCCATTGCCATTGTTCTTGGGGTCTCAGTAGTCCTCATTGTCCACTATGTTCAGCGAGACCGGTTTTAACCCAGGCTTTTTCAGACCCAGGCCAGCTGGCCTTGGTGAATTCCCGATAGAACATCCCCATTGTCTCAGTGTGTGGGTGCCCCCCTTGTGGTCCTGAGTTCCTTGCTCGTGCTCTCTCTCCTGGTGCTCCTGATTTGGACCTTGAGATTTCAGTCCGGTGCTCCAATGTGGGTCTTTGCCTCTGTCTCCTTTCATCGCCTGATGAAGGTTAATATTCAGGAGGATGCCTATATGTTTTTCTTTGGGTTCTCCTTCTTATTTAGCTTCTCTAAGAACCCGAATTATAGGCTCAATGTCCTTTATTTATGGCTAGAAACCAAATATGAGTGAGTACATCCCATGTTATGAAAAAATAAAATAAAATAAAATAAATCCAGGTTCATCATTACCACTAACCAACAGTAACTCATTCATTAGCTTCATGTATGAAGAGTCAGAGGCAAGAAGTTTTCCTGAGGAACCCAATACTGTACCTCTTATTAGCTGAGGCCCTAACAACCACTCAACCTTTTTCTTTCATCTAAAATTTAGTTAAAAATTATACCTATTCCAAAGGTTTTAGTGTAAAAAATCAGTTATTGTAAATTTGATCATGAAACAGAATCTGGAAATAGTCAACATTGCTAGATGCTTGCTATTATTTTTTTCTGACTAATTTATTTAACATCTATGATTGTCACTTTAAAGTTGGGAGTATACTTAAGTATCCTTACTTCATCGGTTTGATGTAATTAGTAATCTGTTTTAGGTAGAGCACATAATACAGTTCCACGTTTATCTTGGTAATATGACTAATAAAAATGATTTGAATAATTATTTCATCATGGTATTCATAGAAAATGTATCTCCATCTTTTCCCTTTCTGTCCTAAACTATAAATCTTCATGCCCCTGATGAAATTCGACATGAATAGCACAGAAATGTTTACTGTATTATTTAACAAAGGAGCTCAGATGATCAAACTTCACTAAAAGGATTGCATTTGCTCTTCCAAACAACATTCCTCCAACCACAAAGATGCGAGCAAACACTGGCAAAGTTGAATCTCATGACAGGCAGATAAATAAAACTAAAATCAAAGAAATTATTCCTGCAATTCCTAAGGTATTGCTTTTCACCAGGTCTTTTCTTTGTGAAGCCTTGAGATCTACAGAACTTTGAGGAAAAGAGGAACTGCATGGCTATGTTTAAATTCCTTTGTGTTGTAACAGATCTGCTACAGGACTGAAGTTAAGTGATTATTAAGTATGTGGATTAAACAAAGCTTTTTAAATTTTATATTCTATTAGCACATGTCAATTATACATAATAATGGGTTTCTCTATGATAATTTCATGTGTGTAATGTAATGCACTTGATCATATTCACTATTATGCTCGCTTATGCTTCCTCAACTTTCACTTATTTCCTTCCTCCTCCCAACTATGTATGATATTTCCACTTTTAAATTAGTCTTTTTTTCCTTCTTTTTTTCTTCCTTTTTTCCTTTTTTTCTTATTTATTAAGTACTGCTTTCAGGAACGTTAATGAGAGGTGATTTTTAAAGATTACAGATACTTTACCCAGTGTCTACATTAACAAACAACATGCTTTCTCTCACCACTAGCTACCTAAGGTGCTCAAGATGATATAGGTCCTCATGGACTCCCCCACCTACCATTGCCAAGACAAATTAAAGCCAGGTCTCATGCAGGTTCTCTGCAAACAGTCACAGCTGAGGGGAGCTCAAAAATACCATGGACATTTCACATCTAGAAGGCAGTGTCCCATAATTCTGCTTTGTTTACCTGACATTTTTATTCTTTGAATGTCCTCTTCTCCTTCATCTTCCTTGAGCCTTGTAGTGTTCCATTTATGGCTAAACATTAAATGCTCACTTGTTTTTAGATTTTGACAAATTTTGAGTCTCCACAATTATTGGTACACCCTGCAAAAAGAATTTTATCAGACCAAAACTAGTGTTAGCTCATTTGTAGGGATGGGTGTAACTACTGGGGGGGGGGTTGGTTGATATATAATAGTTTGTAGCTTCTCTACTAAGGCCTTTAAAACTTTAACAGAGAAACTGACTCTTCTGAGTGCAACAGGTATTTAGACTATGTGTGAACACATGTGTGTTTGTATGTGTGTATATGTGTATGTCTCTCTGTGTTTCTGTGATATGTCTCTGTGTGTACATCTCTCTGTGTGTATCTGTGTGTGTGTGTGTGTCTGACTGGGTCTGAAAAAGCATGGGATAAAACCAGACTCGCTGAACATAGCGGACAATGAGGACTGCTGAGAAGTCAAGAACAATGGCACTGGGTTTTGATCCTACTGCACGTACTGGCTTTGTGGGAGCCTAGGCTGTTTGGATGTTCACCTTACTAGACCTGGAAGGAGGTGGGAGGTCCTTGGACTTCCCATAGGGCAGGGAACCCTGACTGCTCTTTGGGCTGATGATGGAGGGTGAGTTGATTGGGGGAAGGGGAGGGAGTTGGGAGGCGGTGGCGGTGGTGGGGAGGAGGCAGAAATCTTTAATAAATAAATAAATAAATAAATAAATAAATAAAATAAAAACAAAACCAAGAAAAAAAAAACAGAAAACTAAGTGATGATAGACTGTTAAGTCTAAAATTTTGAGAAAGAGTCCCTACTTTTAAACTTCTCTTTCTTTAACTTCTATATTGAATCTTTGTGAGAGGTCTCACACTCATGTGGGATATTCTTTTGTACATTGGGGTTTTTTTTTTATTTGTTAGTGAATAAAGCTGCTTTGGCCTATAGCAGGGCAGAATATAGCCAGGCTGGAAGAGATATAAAGAGAGAGTAGATAGAGTCAAGGAGATGCCATGTAGCTGCCAAAGGAGATAGATGCTGGCAATACACAGATTAATATAAATGGGTGAATTCCAAATGTAAGAGCTATATAGAAATATGCCCGAGTCAATGGCCAAGCAGTATTTTAATTAATATAGTTTCTGTGTGATTATTCAGTTTTGGGTAGCCCGAAACAAATGAGCAAAAATTGACACCCAACATGAAGCTAACCAGCATAGCTATCCACACGCTTCAGGTCCAGGTGCTTGTATGCCCACTCTGGTTAGGAGGAAAATAGCTGGAAGCATGCCTGCTGCTCAGCAACCCTGTCTGGGAAAGCAGCTGGATCAGGTCTGCCATGCATGCACAGTTAGGAAAACATGGTGAACTCCTGCCACCATACACAGAGACATTTCCAGGCCACACAGCATGCTGCATGCCAGATTTAGCTTTTACTTAGACAAAAAGGATTTACATGCTGCATGGCGCTTCCCAGAATAGAGGTGGTAAGCACGGATCACATGCAGTCGAGAGCTGGTGGTAAATGCATCTCTGCCATATTGTAAGGCTAAGTGAGGTAGAGCCAGCATCCAGGGCTGCCATAACCACACTGCTCACCATTTAAAAATGCTTCTTGTAAGAAAAGGATTTCAGATACATGATAGGACAGATTGAGACATAAAGAACCTCTAAAGAAACACAGTGTGTTAAAAAATGTACATAGGCTTGGGAGAGAAAGGGAAAAAAGTATAGACAGTTACAAAAAGAAGTAAAGTCTTTAAAGAGACACTAAAAGTAATATAGAAGAGTACAGATAGTCATAGATTAAATGAATAAAGAAAAAGAAGTCACATAAAGATGGAAAATACACAGAGAGTCTGTATTGTGAATATTATTGTGTTTTCTTTGACTCTTTTGACTCAGAGGGATACTTGATTCTGGGGGCTGTTAAACAAACATAAAGGTATCTTAACTTCAAAATTTGAATCTAAGGATATGTTACTTTAGAAAAGAGAATCTTCCTTTGTTTCCACAGAAGATGAGAACCCGTGGATTACTTTCAGAATGGATTGATGGAATAACCCCCCCCCCCCCAAAAAAAAAATAGAACACCATGAACTCTAAAAATACTTTCCCCAAAAAAGCAGCAGGAAGCAGTTTGGAGAAAACTATGCACAAATTTCCAAAATGACTGTTTATTAATGTTTTCATTTAAAGGGGGTTATTATAAATGGTTAAATGGACACCATCAATCTCTTAAAAAAAAGGAGAGAGATCCATGGTATAAAGGTGAATATTTTGCATTGGTATGGACTTTGGTCTATTGATACAAATGTAAAGTCTATTTGCTACACCAGGTAT
>NW_026067993.1:46467-64018 GCF_014885135.2 Alexandromys fortis
TTGTGTAACTCATTTAAAATGTGATATATAATTAAAAATTATAGATTAATAGTCATTTACAATAGTCAAACTAGTAGTCATATTAGTTAGTAGTTAGTTAGGTTTTCTAGTTATACAAGATATATTTCAGTTAGATATATAATCTTCAAAACTTCAAGACCTACAGAATATGGCATTTAATATATTTTAAGAATTTAGACTTTTTGATAGTGAGACATGTCTACTTCTGGCAGTACCAACTACTTCAGATTTTTGATGTATATTGAAGAAATTTGTTATGGAATTTGCCCTCAACATGACAAGACTAGCTATTTGAGCAAGAAACTGCTGTTACCTGGACTGCTTAATGGTATGATGTATGAACTGGATATGCAGGACCCACAGAAAAGTGACTGTTGAACTTGCCAAAAGAAAGTAAAATAGTCAGTCAGGGTTCCTGATTGATTAAAGAGTCTGCCAGATATTCTGAAGGATAGAGAAGAAATCAATTGATAAACTTTGCCAGTATAAGGCAGAACAGATCTCCAAATTTCTTGCTTCATGGAAAAGCCTACTGGATACTATAGGCCTATAGGCTGGAGATAGATGCCCTAACATTACAGGAGAATTTTGGGTAACTGTCCAGGCAGCCAGATGTCTCTGTCAATTCTAGACCTTTTAAAGTTTCTTACAATGCACTTCCTGTTTACTTAGGTAATATTATATCCTTCTGAGGTCTTTGAAGAGTTGAGGACAGATAGTTATAGTTTCCCTTAGTTATGATAAAAGATAAATTAGATATGAAACTTTAAACTCACAAAGATAAAATGGATGATAGTATATATTCTTTTATATTGCCATATACAAATAGACTAAATACAGATAGTATGAATTATGTACATTTTTATGTTTTTTTAAAATTTTTTGACTATGAGTGAAAAACTAACTACAGAGAGACATTTCATTGTATTGGCTGCTAAGTTAAACCAACATATATATTTTACAAATATCTTGACTTCAAAATTTGAGTCTAAGGATATGTTACTTTGGAAAAGAGAATCTACTTTTGTTTCCACAGAAGATGAGAACCTGTGGATTTGTTCTAGGCTAATGAGGTTTGATAGACTAAGACCTCCCAAAATGTCTCTGTGAACCCTAAAAATAATTCACCCAACAAACAGCAGGAAACATTTTGGAGAAAACTATGCCAGAATTCCCAAAATTATTGTTTATAAACATTTGCTTTAACTTAAAAGGGAATATAATGTAGAGATGAATACTTTGCATTAGTTTCATGTATTAGATCATGGTCTATTGATATAGATTTAATGTCAATTTTGTTATACTGTGTATATGTATATTTCTACTCTTGTTTAAGTTATTGTATTTCTACAGCACATTTAAAAGTGTAATGTATAACTAATATTGCAGATTAATACAATCATTTATAATAGGTAAATTTGTAGTTGTGTCAGTTTGTTTTTCTAGTTATACAGAGATATATTTCAGTTAGATATATAATCTTCAACACATCAAAGACTTACAGAATATGGCATTTAAAAGGGTTTTAAAAGTTAGACTTTTCTCAACAGTGAGACATGCCTGCTTCTGGCAATACCAATTACTTCAGAGAGGTCAACGGACATGGAAGAAACTCCTTCTTGAATTTGCCTTCAGTGTGACAAGGCTAGCCATTTGGGCAAGTAACTGCTCTTGCCTGGATTACTTGATGGTATACTGTATATGCAGGACCCACAGAAGAGTGACTGCTGAACTTTCTAAAAGATGGGATGGTCTTTTAGGGTTCCTGCTTCATGAAAAAAAAACTGCCAGACATTCTGCATGACACAGAAGAACTAACAAACTTTTCCAGTACAAGGCACAACAGTTCTTTGAACAGTTCTTCAAATGTCCTGCTTCACTGAAAAGCCTGCCATGGACATGTAGGCTATAAAAGATGGACGCCCCAATATTACAGAAGTCTTTGGGTGACTGTCCAGGAAGCCAGATGTCTCTATCAGTTCTAGAACTTTTGAAGTTGCTTACAATGCATTTCCTATTTACATAGGTAATATTATATCCTTCAGGGTCTTTAATGGAGTTGAAGACAGATAGTTATAGTTTTCTTTAGTTATGATAAAATTAGACATAAAACTTTAGATCCACAAAGATAGGATAGATGACAGAGCATTTTCCTTAATTTGCCAAATGTAAATGAACTAAATATTGTAACTATAATTTGGGCTTGACAACTGTTTTGTTATATGTAATTTTACTATGTTAAAGTTAAAACCTTCCTTTTTAATTAGACAGAAAAGAAAAAATTATGTGGGATGCCCTTCTGAATATGTGTTGCTTTTATTGGTTAATGAATAAAGTTGTTTGGGCCAATGGCTTATAAAAGTAAAGCCAGGCAGGAAGTCCAAACAGAGAAATATAGAGAGAGTAGAGGAGTCAAAGAGATGCTGCTGAAGGAGACAGATGTCAGAACTAGAACTTTACCTGGTAAATCACAGACTCGTGGTGATACACAGACTAATAGAAATGGGTTAATTTAATGCATTAGAGCTAGCTAGGAATATGCATAAGTCATTTAGTCAAGCAGCATTGTAATTAATACAGTTTCTGTGTAATTAGTAGGGTCTCAGCAGCCAGGAATGAAAAAGCAATCTCCGTAAAAGTCCCGAGAAGATCAGCACAGGCAGCTATTGGCATCTGAACTTTTGTAGACTTGTCTGTCCTCACAAATTAAATGACATTGAACAGAGTCATCCTTCAGTCAGTCATCCTGTTGAATTCTAAGTAATTAGGTAGAAATCTAATCAAAAGTGTCTGCTTCTGGTCATTCATCTATTCTGAGCATGCCCACTCTGGAGTTTGCCTCACCGCACACTGGCCAATGTAGTGTTTTTCCACTGTAGTGATGCTCTTTCCCACTCATACCTGTGGAGATGCTTTATTTCAAGGTCTTCTCATGGTACACACCCTGCACCTCACCTGGTGGACATGGAAGCGTTCTCATGGTGCTTTTCAGCCACTTTCTCCCTCATTGCAACTTTATGAACTCTAGAAATATATTTTAATCCCACTGATGGAATCCTATCAAAACAAAATATTTTTATGATGACAAAGGTCAGTCTACTCAAAGAAGCTCATTATATGTAGATAAATATATATATATAATATATTTTTAGTTATAAATTATATAATCATATATAATAAATTTTAAAGTAAAAAATCATTTGAAACCTGTATCATAACATAAAGCTGTCTGAAAACTTGATACCCAGAAACTGTGTGTAAAAAAAATAAACCGTAAAGGAATAATATAGGATTGAAATAGCCTCGGGTTTGTTATTCCTGACTTCCTTAGTAGAGACTGAAGCTGCATTCTGAAGAACGGTTATGAAGGAGCAAGACACAGTTGTGATAGGAAAAGCATTCGAGGCAAACAAAATAGGCCAGAAATGTAGTAGAAAAAGGAAATCCCTTGGCATTATCAAGGGTTATTATGGCTACAGTACAGTAATGTACAATAATTACAAGAGATGATAACGCTGAAAATTTTGGTAGAATTCAGGTTATCAGGCCTGTGGGCTACTTTAAAGATTTGTATATTTACCCTCTGATGTTCTGGACCTGTAAAACACAAGCCTGGAAGGGGAGGTGCTATGTTTGCAGCAGGTCCTTATTGGCTTTACATACTTTGTGTGATAAGATTAGGTGTAAAGTGTTCAGGGCGAAGGCCTTGGTGTAATGTCCTGGAAGACTAGAATGTAAGCCATGGATATGAGGGAGAAATACAGAATATAAAATTTATTATGCATGTGAAACTAAGAATGTCCGAATAAGCATCTCTGGCTAAGCATATTATTTGAAAGTTTTAGTCAAAATTATATGACCAAGTAATATTGGCTCTGATTTTAACATATATTCTCTTTCTGTCTATAGGGACTCCATGTCATTGACAAGGTAAAATTGTGGTAATGGTCTCTGATTCCATATGTCACATTCTAGCAGATGTTACATAATATAAAACCACTCAGTATGACAGTGGACAACACACCCACCTCTCAGAAACTAGCAAGGAAAGAAAGAATTCAAGACCACTCCTCAGCTTCCATCAGACAATGGGGAAGTTGAAACCACTATGTATTTTCAGGTGACTTCCCAGAACACCAACAGAGCCGAGCTCTCAGATTTCAAATTTATAATCAATGAAAGGATTTACAGTGACTGCATTTGGATTAAGGAGCCCTACACAATAGTATATATTTATAGAACATGTGCTTTAAAAAGAAATCAAATAAGAAATTGCAAATCCTTCTATTCAGGTTTCTTAAGTACACAGAGATAAAATGGAAACCAAAGGTTTGTTCAAGGGCCAAGGGCACAGCTAAGAGCCCACCCAGCTCCTTTCCAGGACTCCTCAATTGTTGCAAAAGTGTTTGTACCTGAAGGAAAACAATATCTCAGAAATGATTCCAAGACAATAAATCAAGAAATCTGGTTTGTTCACATTTTTTTCTTTTTCTTTTCTCTCTTGGAGTAAGCCTCCCATGGAGACAGTTACACCATGCAAAGCATCCAGCTAAACAGCTGAACTGTATTGACGCTACCTAGGCATTCTTATTTGTGGCACAGCTCCAATCAGCAGGTGTGTGTGTGTGTGTGTGTGTGTGTGTGTGTGTGTGTTGCATGCTTCCTATTTTACAATCCCAGCTGTTCAAACGTTTATCATCTCATTTTACAATTAAGGGAATTCACAGGGAAGCAGCATAGTCCTCCATCAAGTTTCCCTTTGGAAAAGGACTGCAACAAAATACGTTAAGAATGCGCATGTGATTTTGACCTAAGCTAGTTTGGCTCCTTCAAATTCATTCCCAATCTGTCCTTTCAGCCTTCTTGTGCGGAAAGTACCATCAAATCACCATTGAGGGGCGCATTAGTCCCTGAAGTGAATATTGGCAGCTTTACACTTCAGAAATGCTTTGCATGCATAAAATCATGCATGAAACTCTCCTAGGAAGAGACACTGAATGAGGAGTCCTCACATTCTTACTGCTGGTGTGACAAATGTGGGTGAACGCTGGTATGCAGCCACCACTCTCAAGTTTCCTGAAGAATGTCAAGACAGCTTAGATGAGATCCTATATGGAAGGGTGATTTTAAATGTCTGAAATGAGCAAATAAAGGGCATTAAACTAAATGGCATAAAATCAATCTGTGTTTTACAGATGGAAAGTAGCCTAAATTGAGTAGTCCATCTGAAACTAAATTGCAGTAAGTCAGAGCCAGAATATCCACATCATGATTTTAAGTGTAGCAATCTTTTTCCTCCATCCACTGACTCGTGTTATATTTTCTTTATTTCTTTCCCTAAATGTGAATTCCATAATCTTATGTAGAAATGGAAGAACTGCAATCTATCTCAAAGATCAGGAAGAAGTGACTTGGGTCTTAGACATTCTGAGGTTAAGTCTGAGCTCCCTCCATCACTAGTTTTGAGACCTTGATTCAATTTTCTTCGAAGGAATCATTCTTGAATTCAGAATGAATTAGCAGAAGGATCATAGAGTTCCCCTGAAAAGTGTCTGAGCCAGCTGATACAAAGCACTTGGAATGCTTCCTGGAAGGTGGAAACATCCCATCCACAGCAGCAGTTCCTATGGTCTCCTGGACAGGACTTGGTATAAGTCATCATAACACAGCATTGTATTCAGGTCTACAAACCACACTGACTATGAATAGAGAGGTACAAGACACTGCTGCAGAAACTCTCAGAGAGAAACCCCAACTTCAAAATGAGCTACACAATGTGCTGCCTGAGCACATGGAAGAGCCATATCTGCAAGAAGCACACACTGCTCATTAGTAATCTTTCGACAAAGACAATAAGACCATTGATGGGATTAAAACAGCTAGAAGATGTCTAAGCTTAGTTATTTTCGCCACTTGCACAGCATTTTTAGAAACCTAATAAATGGGAGAGTTTGACACAATAGATCTATTGTAAACAGCATATACTAGAAACAGACATCCAATTATATTAACGTATGAAAAGAATTTGAGGGTGACTTTATCCTTACCCCTATTCTATCCAACATATGACTTTTTCTTTTAATACTCCTATTAAGAATTTATCTTTAAGTCACTATCTATTGAGTTAAAAGAAATTCTTATCCCCAAAGAAATTAATTTATTATTTGATAGTTTAAATATCTAGGAATTTTTCCATGATTTTGAATACAATCTTATTTCATAGTAAGACCTGTACATAGAAGCCAAGCCTTAGTCCTAAGAGGATAGCAGTGTAAAAAAAACTATAAAAATTGTTAATAAGCCTTATAAAATAATACCAAGCCATATGAAATAATCTACATTTTGAGGAGGATGAGGTGATCCCTACCATAAAAAAATAGATATTTCAGTCTTCTCATCATGCTCCACAGGTTTTCACATGAATCATGACCTTTTCTGCTCTCATTTCTGGCACGCACACCTGATTACCTCGTCTTTCATCTCTGAATTCACCGCACATGGTTAGTTGGTAATCTTTGCCTCCTGATCAAGTTCATGTGTGGATAAAGTGTATATTCCTATTTTTCCCTTTTCTGACCCAATTTTCATTGCGATTGTCAATATTTTCTAGCTGCTAACTATCATTTTAAAAACAAGATGATTATGACATATTCAAGAGCATTTTCCTGGGAACAAAACAATTTACTAAAATGAAACCATCATTGCCTTGAAACTGCTTAGTGATGTGAACACTACTGTTCATCTAACAATGGAATAAGAATATGTATTGTGATGCCGGAGAATTGTAGTCTCAATTACTAGTAAAGGAAAAGCCAGAAAAAGCATTATGTACAGGAGGCATGTGCAGAAAAGATGTACTTCCAGCCTTTCTCATTTGCATTTGCATTTCATTTCAAATTGTCCTAGGTAAGTTTCAAAGAAAAGCATCCTGGCTAGAAGACCATTGATCAGAGTACAGCCTGGTCGCCAGGCTCTTTTACCCATATGATACAAAAATTAATCTCAATGGGTCCCGAATATCATGTGTTACAGATGATAGCAATTGTGAAACTAAGAACACAAACTTCTGGCCCAATTAAGACAATTGTGAATATCATTGTTGTTATATGGGATATTTTGACATCAAACATTGCAATTAATTTAATCTCATTTTACTTCAAGTGAAGTATTTTCATTTTGTGAGCATTTAGTTTGTCACGTGTATTCTTCTCAGTTGCCAGTGGAAACCTCAACAGTGTTCAGTGTGACATCTAATCCCAGTAAAAGTTTCCTGCATCTTAAAATCCTGAAGATGTAGGCTTCTAAGCAAGCACTTTACTCTGAACATGTTCCTTAGCATAGACACCCAGTTTGTTTATCTCTCTTTCTACAGACAGAAAGGCTGAGGATCAATAAGAATAACATTTAAAAATACTTTGTCCACTACTATAAAGATTGCAGTGCTGTCTTCAGGTAACTTTGTTTTTTCCAGTTGGATATTGTCCATCCTTCCATCCAGTATGTGTACTTACACAGCTTCAGCTAGGCATGCAGCACTTTTTTCTTGAATGTCTATCATTTCTGTTTCTCCATTTAAGACCACTCTGGTCTGTCTTGATCACTGCACATAAAGAAGGGGTTATAATTCAAGCCTTCTCTCTGGTTGTCATCTGGTTAAGGGGCTTGGGAGTAAAGAAAACAGTCTGCAATCTGAGAGAAAAGATGACATCTGATATCCAAAGAAAACATAAGAAGTATCAGCTCTGGAAGCAACTGAACATCAGATTATGCGTTTAAGATCAAGTGGGATGAAAAGAGAAGAAATAAGGAAACATTGGCACTACCCTGAATAGCTAGAAGTTGCTGTCAGCTGAGAAGAGAAACCATTTAGAAAAAAGAGTGATCATTAAATATTGGATATTTCAGGTCTTGGGTGTATGCTAGGTAGTCAAGTAGACCTGGAAAAATATATTTGAATATGAGAATTTAGAGTGCATGGGAGAAATACAATCTGAAGTTACAAACTTAGAACCATTGAAAAAAGTTAAATAAGATCACTAGACAGTGAGGCAGCACAAAAGACAATATAATCTACATCCGATACCTGGACACCTTCTGTCCTGACCTGAGAAGAGAGGAAAGGAAGATGCAGGGAGTAATTGTTTACTTCAAAGGCAATTTAGGATGACATAGTGCTGGGAGCCAAGTGAAAAGCTCTTAGGTAACCCACAGTGTGCACATCTTTTGAGGATCTAAGGAATCCAAGAAGGTAAGCTACAGTACCTAGTCAGACACACCAAGTTGTCAGAGGTTGCTAGTTTGTCCCGGCTGCTTAGCCCTAAAATAATCACACAGAACTATATTAGTTAAATCACTGCTTGGTCCATTAACTTTGGCTTCTTATTGGCTAACTCTTCCATCTTAATTTAACCCATCTCCACTAATCTGTGTATCACCACGTGGCTGTGGCTTACTCAGTAAAGTTTTGGCATTTGTCTGTCTCTGTGGGGCTGCATGGTTTCTCTCTGACTTTGCCTTCTTGCTCCCAGAACTCAGTTTAGTTTACCCTGTCTAGCTAAGTTCTACCTTACCAGGCTAACCCAGTTTCTTTATTAACCAATGGTATTTACAGCATACAGAGGGGAATCCCATGCCACATCCCCTTTTCTGTTTAAATAAAAAGGATGGTTTTAACTTTTACATAAAACAGTTATCAAGCAAAAATTACAGTTTCTTTATCATAACAAAGGAAAACAATAACTATCAATTTTTCAGTCTATCAAAGACCACAGAAGGATATAATATTACCTAAGTAAACCGGAAATACATTGTAAGCAACTTCCAAAACTCTAGAAATGACATAGACATCTCACTGCCTGGACAGTCACCCAAAGTTCTATATTTTTGGAGCATCTATCTTGAGCCTTCAGACCCATAATATCCAGCAGATTTTTCCATGAAGCAGGAAATCTCAAAGACAGTATATTGCCTATATATTGACAGTTTATCAGTCACTTTCTTCTGTGTCCTGAAGAATGTCTAGCAGACACTTTCATGAAGCAGGGACCCCAAAGGATCATCTCATCTTTAGGCAAGTTCAGCAGTCATTTTTCTATCTGTCCTGCATGTCCAGTTAAGTAGTCCAGGCAAGAGCAGTTTCTTGTCCAAATGGCTAGACAACCCCATAAGAAGGTCTCTTTGATGCCCATCTTTCTCTTGAAGTAATTGGTGCTGCCAGGAGCAGATGTGTCTCACTTTCATGAAAAGTCCTAAATTCTTAAAACATTTTAAATGTCATATTCTGAAGGTCTCTGAAAGATTTGAAGAATACCTATCTAACTGAAATATATCTTTATATATCTAGAAAACCTAACTAACATGACTACAAGCTTGACTATTATAGATGATTATCTATTAACCTATATTTTTCCCAATTATATATTACTTTTTCAAATGAATTCCCTAAACACAATACCTTAATCAAGAGCAGAAATATACATATACAGAGTATAACAAAATTGAACTTAAATTTGTATCAATAAACCAAGATCCATACCAATACAAATCTCTATAGCATATCCCCCTTTAAATGTAAAGAAACATTTATAAACAATATTTGGGAATATGGGAGTCGTTTTCTCCATATTGCTTCCTACTGTTTATTGGGAGAAGTAATTTTTGAGGGGTGTTCAAGGTGACCTTTCAGGGGGTCCATCAAACCACATTAGTTTGGAGGTATTCTACAGGTTCTCATCCTCTGTGGAAACAAAAGAACCTCTTTTCCAAACAACATATCCTTAGACCCAAATTTTGAAGACAAAATACCTTTAAAGTATATGTGTTGGTTATTTAGCTCCTTCACAATTAAAAAATTCAAAGAAAACACAATAATATACATAAACCAGATTCTCTGTGAATTTTCCATCTTTACATGGCTTATTTTATACTCTATTACTTTTTAATATTTATTTTATTATCTTTATTCTTTTAATCTATGACCATCTGTACTCTGTCTCTTTTTTTCCTTTTTTTTTTTCCTTTTTCCTTTTTGGTTTTTTTTTTTTTTTTTTTTTGACAGTGTTTCTCTTTTTAAAAGCCAAAGGTAGCTTTGGCACCTGTCCTGGGACTAGCTCTTGTAAACCAGCCTGGTCTCAAACTCACAAAGTTCCACCTGCCTCTGCCTCCCGAGTACTGGGATTAAAGGCATGCACCACAACTGCCCTGTTTGTACTCTGTCTCTTTAAAGACTTAGTTTATTTTTTTCTAAACCATTTACTTCTTTTTATAACTCACTGTACTTTTTTTTTCTTTTCTCTCCCAAGCCTACTTACATTTAACCAACACTGTGACCCATTTAGAGGTCTTTTTTATCTGAATCTGTATCTGTAATTATTTTCTGACCAGAAGCACTTTTTAAAATGCTAAGCCCTTCTATGAACGTAAGTGAGCCATTGCTAAAGGAAATACAGCACTGCCTACTTGCCCGGCCCAGACCAACATGATGGAGCTGTTTGCTGTCTTTGAGTACCACGTATATTACCCCCATTTTTAGGCACACAGCCAATCTATGTTGTCATTAAGCAAGTTGTAGTACCCTGTTCACAAACTCCATTTAAACGCTCCATAACCAGACCTTGTCAGAGGTCACACTGGCAACACAGCCCAGAAAACCAGCATTTCAAAACAGTGCAACTTTTTTTCTACTACTGTTAAACAGGAAAACCTCTCTTAAAGGAACTGCAGCATGCCACCAGCAAGCAAAGATCATCCACAAAAAGAAATGTGGCTAAATTTCATTTTTTAGCATCTAGAATTCCTTTCCAAGCCTTCTCCGGTTGTATATGAATTTAGTCCACCATACTGGTGCACCAATTGTTGAAGGAGGCCACTTGTTTGTTTCCCAGCTGCTCAGCAGCTCAGACCTGAAATAATCACACAGAAACTATATTATTTAAATCACTACTTGGCCCATTAGATCTAGCCTCTTATTGGCTAGCTCTTACATATTAATTTAACCCATTTCAAGTAATCTGTGTATTACATGGCAGTGGCTTACTGGGTAAAGTTCTGACATCTGTCTGTCTCCTGCAGGGCTACATGGTTTCTCTCTAACTCTGACTTCTTCCTCTCAGCGTTCAGTTTAGTTTTCCCTAACTAGCTCTGTTCTACCTTATCAGGCCAAGCCAGTTTCTTTATTAACCAATGGTATTCACAACATACAGAGGGGAATCTCACATTACCATCAAGACTAAAAGAAATGTTTGCTACTGGCTTATTAGAATTGAGGTTAAAATCTAAATCAGTTTACACAGACAATATACATACGCACATTAAAACACATTCAAATCTGTATTGCCTATCCTAGTCCAGAGTAAAGGAAGAGAGGCTGGATTTGAGATTGAACTGTTGAAGGCTTTTAAAGAGGGCCAGCCTCAGAATGCTTGAAAGCATTACTGTTCACTGGATAATCTTAAAAGCTGCCTTGCCACTGGTATAATTGGCTCATTTGTCGGTTCAGCAAATCAGGTCTCAAGTAACTCACAGCTATGCTTGCACTTTAAATCAACTCAATAAGGAATTTACAGATATGGTAAAATGTTAAATAGTTTGCTTTCAAAAGACTTTTCCTATTTCCAATGGCATGTTTATGTTGTCTTTGACGAGTAAGATCACTCATCATCACAAGTAAATTCCAAACTGAGAATTTTAGAAGCTTGAGGTATAGTAAATTGCTAGGAACTACACACCATTTTATTGATAGGAGGCCCATGCTCCTGGGAAGCAATTAAAAGAAGCAAACCAAGCAAAAAAAATAAAAACTATGACAACCCTTACCACATTTTATAATTCTTTTTTTTTAAAGGTCAGTCTCAGATACAGGAAAATACTTGAAATATTTAGTTACTGATTAGTGTTTGATATTTGCTCCAGTATTGCAGAATCTCATAACACTGCATCTTACTTCTGTGGCTTCAATATTCCTCAGGTTTACTATTTACTGGAAACCTCCATCTCTGCTGACTGGCAATGCCCCCCAGTGGTCATTTTGGAAAATGATTCTGTCTGAAATAAGGTCTCATAAGCCATGAGCTAGGCTGTGATCAGAAACTACTGCTAATTCAAAGCTCGTCCATTTTCTTTTTTCTTTTTTATGTGGTTATTCTGATAACCCATCTCTTTTAATGTTGTTTCCAATTGCTCTTCTTTCTTTCTTTCTATTACTTCTAAGCATATAAAACTGTACCTAGTGTCAATGCCAAGTTGATAAAGATTTGCATGCTTAAACAGAGCTTGTGACAAGATGGGAAAATGTAGGCAAAATGTATGTATGCTATTTTAGACTTGCATGAATCCCAGAACAAAGCAGAAGATTGTTTGCTGAGGCTTTTATCCCTGGAAAATAAGTCCAAAAACTGCACTCACAGCATGCTTTTACCAAAATATGTTGCCTAGGGATAAAATTGAATCAATAGTCAATTGATCTAGTGGAAGCCTCAATGGACAGTCTGTTTGGCTACTCATTATGAGAAATAACATGCATGTGGAGTTCAATCTGCCCTTGGAAAAATGGAAACAAGGATAGAATAAAGGCTGTATTAGTAAGAATAAGGGAGTAATGGGAAGATGATTACTATCATGTAAACTGTTGGAAAGATGAGAATCTGTGACAAAATAATGCATGTATATTTTTGAGGCTTTATCATGGTAAATATGGTTATTTATTTATTTATTTATTAAAGTTTTCTGTCTCTTCCCCGCCAAAGCCTCCCTTTTCCCTCCCACTGCCCCAATCAAGTCCCTCTCCCTCATCAGCCCAAAGAGCAATTAGGGTTCCCTGCCCTGTGGGAAGTCCAAGGACCACCCACCTCCATCCAGGGCTAGTAAGGTGAGCATCCAAACTGCCTAGGCTCCCACAAAGCCAGTACGTGCAGTAGGATCAAAAACCCATTGCCATTGTTCTTGAGACCTCAGTAGTCCTCACTGTCCACTATGTTCAGCGAGTCTGGTTTTATCCCGGGCTTGCATGGTAAATATGTTTAACGTGTTAAACAATCCAACAAGCAAACACATTAGTGCTATTCTCTCACATATGAGAAAACCAAGTACAAGACAGTTAAGAAATCTAATATGTAAAGTAACGAGCATCCAGAAGACCTTTTAAAAATAGAAAGAGGCTCCTCGGCTACCCTGTTGTTGCCTTGTGTCATAGAGATTCTGCAACTTTGCGTCTTCAAATGCTCCAACCGTTCATAGATGAAGGTGGATGTTGGAGTAGGCCAACTCATTGCCCTGGTTCTGGGCCTGGGTGGTAGCTGGGTTGGTCAGTCTGCCAGTTTCCTCATCTCGACTACCTGGATGAGCTCTCCAGCACTGTCCCCAGCTAACTCACCCAGTGCAGCGGGCGGCAAAGATTGGGGCCGGTTCTCCTGCTCTCATGTGATGTGGGAGTCCGCTCTGTGTGCTGTGAATTCCACTGGTGAATAAATAAATTGCCCTGGCCTGTTGATAGGCCAGAATTAGATAGGCAGGAAAAACTAAACTGAATGCTCAGAGAAAGAAGGCAGAGTCAGAGAGAAGCCATGTAGCCCCCGCTGGAGACAGATGCCAGATGGAACTTTACCTGGTAAGCCACAGCCATGTGGCAATACACAGATTCATAGAGATGGGTTAGTTTTGAATATGTGTAAGCCATGGAGCTGCCACCAGAGGCAGACATGCTGAAACTTTTCCAGTAATCCACTGCCGTATGTCAATACACAGATTAAGAGAAAGGTTAAATTTAAGATATAAAAGTTAGCCAGTAAGAAGTTAGCGCTAATGGGCCAAGCAGTGTTTTAAATAATATAGTTTCTATGTAATTATTTCAGGACTGAGCAGCCAAGAACCAACAAGCGGCCTCGTTACAACACGCATGCCCTATTTTGATGGTGTAGCAGAAACCCAAGGTCTCAAACTAGACCAACGACCATTGAAATGAACACTAAGTAAAGATGTGTAGACTAAAGAGTATACTGTGTGACTCACTGTGTCACACACCCAGCTTCCATGCCAAGACAATTTTGTTGGTTTGTTTGATTGGTTGGTTGGTTGATTGGTTTGGTGGGTTTTTGTTGTTGTTGTTCTATTTTATCTGTTTGTTTTGGTTTTGCTTTCTGTTTTTCTTTAAAATTTTATGTTCTTTGAGAGGGAGGTTATTGGGATGAAAGGTAGATATGAAAGGACAGGGAGATGAGTGGGATCAGGGATGAATGACATACAGCCCACAAAGAGTCAGTAAAACGTTGAGAAAAACAACTAAAAATAGGATTAGGAAGAGTGACTGGGTAGAGATGAGGGAGGGAGGAGAAACTATGACTGGGCTGGGCAAGAAATTTAATTAATTAGTTAATTTATTTAAATAGCTTTCTGACAAAAAAGAAAGGTTATACAGAAATTTAGATATAAGTAGTAAGGGTATATAGAAAAAACATGTTAAGATTTTATACCCATGTTCGGTGTGTGTGTGTGTGTGTGTGTGTGTGTGTGTGTGTGTGGTCTCAGTTTGGGCAATGTAACAAAGCAGATTGTGTAGCCTTATCTTTCACACAGAAATTTATTCACTTACTCTTCTACGGGCTGCACATCCCAGATCCAGATATAAACCAATTCTGTTCCCGGTGTTCTCTCTTTTTGTGATTCCTCCTGATGTGTCCTCACACAGGCTCTAGGGACCTCTCCTGTTGCTGGGGTATTCAGGAGAGGCTTTCCCCTCATATGGACACCAGCCTTATGGGATCAAGGTTCTAACCTCATGACATTGACATTGGTCAATGGTTACTATTCTTTTCCCTAAAGGTCCTATTTTTAAATATAGCACAGCATGCTGGGATATAAGGCTTAAGTTTATAAATCTTAGGAAGACACAATTCCATCTGTAGTATAAATTTTGCTTTACATAAGTGAAAAACTTAAAAGAGACATCAAAATATTAGTTAATACACTTAAATCTTACCTTGAGAAGTTGTCATAATCCATAACTAATCCAGAGCTCAGAGGGAAAGAAGATTGGTTGCCTGAGAAGAACTATGAGGAAAATATTGACCAGACCTTGGATCAAAGTTTTGGAAGCTGTCCTCCTGGAAGCAGGCTTATGAAACAACAGGAAGTGTGTAAAAACTAGTTCAAATTGGAACTCACCTCCATCAAACTTGATTTTTTTTCTTTCATGGCATAAATTACATTCTCCTGAAAGTCTTTGCAATTTGATTTTACAAAATAAACACGAGGGAAACTCAATGACAAAAAAATTGTAATAGGAAGTGGGGTATGGCATCAGATATAAAGGGATATCTAATAGAGGTATAGTATGAAGTTTGTAAACCCTGTAAGTGTTAGGAACTAAATCCTCCTGGGAACTAAAAAGAACTGTAACAAAGTAGACTACAAGGCTTGATTAATGAGGAAATGGAAGGGGGTTAGTTATCTGTCCATTCTCTCTAGTGCCACTGGTTGAGGTCATTCTGAGGAAGACAAAAAAAAAAAAAAAAAAAAAAAAAAAAAAAAAGCAACTATAGCAAGTCCATGTTTCCCTTAGTGTTAATCCCATATGCTCCCACACTCAGAAAAAACAAAGTGGTACCCACTCATCAAAACTTTTGACCCAGTATGTTTTTTGTTGTTTGTTCGGGTTTTTTGTTTGTTTATTTGTTTGTTTGTTTTGGAAACTGTTATCTATCACTACAAAGATATGACAAGGTTTCCAAGTCCTCTTTTACTGTAATGTCACATCCGCTCTCATCTCAGTCCCCATAGTCCACCCAGTCAGGGGGCTCTCTGCCTTTCCAGCTATTTTTACTCTCCTAGTTGTCCTCCCTCATTAGGCTGCAATTCAGATTGCTGCACATTTGAAAGCTTGACTGACATTTACAGATACACACACTATCACCAAATATCCCTGCTGAAAAAAGTGTAAAATTCCCTCGGGGCCATTCAAGGCAACTCTGAATTTGTTGAGATACTTTGGATTTATTTTATGGCCAGGCTTATCCCATTACCCTTCCCTATACAAACAACATGGATGCTCTCGCCCCCAGACCTTCCCTGCCCCACCCTTAAGTGACCATCACAGATGGAAACCTGGTTTGGCCTAAAATGGATCTCAAAACACAACGGAGCCCTTTTGTAACAAAATCCCTCTGTCTGGAAGGGTAATTGTTGATATTGGGGCTTTTGATTTGTCTATACTTCAAGAAGATAAAAATTACAAATGCCAACCAAAAAAAAAAGAAAAGAACATTTTTACATGCTGAGATATTTTTAAAATCTTAAATTCCCTCATTTTTTCAAGCTAAATGACTGTGTCCAAGCACAATAAAAATTTCATGGTGGTTTCAGAAGGGAATGACACATGGGTGCAGAAAAAGAATGTTTTCTAATTCAGAGTATAGTCCACTCTTGAAAGCCTAAGTCCTCAGCTCCTCCCTCCCTTCCAAGTTCACTATAGCTCTATAATCAAACTCTGAACGTCTCACCTTTGAAGGGTCCCTATACAGGCCTCTTCTCCCACCTTCTTTGCTATTGTCTGGGATCATGTCCTTCTCTACTTTTTGGTTTTATTTTTTGTCTGTTTGTTTTGGTTTTTCTCCTCCTCTTCTTTCTCCTTCTTCTTCAAGACAGGATTGCACTAGCTCTGGATGTCCTGAAGCTCATTCTGTTGACCAGGCTATTCTGGAACTCACAGAGATCCACCTGTATCTGTCTCCCAAGTCCGGGGGCTAAAGGCATGTGCTATGACACCTGGCTCTGAGATTACTTTCTTTACCTGTAATCTTTTAGAGGCCACCTATCAAATTCTTCCCATCTAATCTCTGTCCCTCCCCACTCCCTGCACACCTTTACTTTTGAAAGTGGAGACAGTAATCAATTGAAACAAATAGCATCAAGTCATTAAACTTTCAAAATACATTTATAACACTCTTGTTTATTGACTAAAATAACATAAAACATCCTTATAAATCTGTATCAGTACTGATTAATAAGATATTTATTTTAAATCACTTCTAATGTGAAAACAGAACCCCTTACATAAAGAAATTGTTTATATTCATTGGAAGAGTATCTTAGGGGTCATTTCTTAAACTATAATTTCTGAAGGTTTTTTTTGTTGTTTTTTGTTTGGTTGTTCGATTTTTGGTTTTTCAAGACAGTGTTTCTCAGTAGCTATGAAACAATATTCTGGAATTGGCTCTATAGACAAGGCTGGCTTTGAACTCACAGAGCTCTACCTGCCTTTGCCTCCTGATTAAAGACGTCTGCCACCACCGCTGGCCAAAGCTATAATTTCTATAATACCTTTTGTTACTACCTTGAACACTTGAAATATTTTTCTTATAGTAAAAATATCTAGTTATGAAAGAATTGCAACCCTGTTTTAGACCTTTTTTTCTCAGTGCATGCAAGAATATTCAAAGCAACTTTTTTTTATTTTATTGAGAATAAGAAAAAAAAGTTTCCGCCTCCTCCCAGCTTCCCATTTCCCTCCCCCTCCCCCCACTCTTCTCCCCCTCCCCCC
>NW_026067993.1:65622-67105 GCF_014885135.2 Alexandromys fortis
GCAGTTCAAAACAATGACTTCTTGAATTTTGCATGCAAATGGATGGAAATAGAAAACACTATCCTGAGTGAGGTACCCAGACCCAAAAAAATGAACATGGGATGTACTCATTCATAATTGGTTTTTAGCCATAAATAAAAGACATTGAGCCTATAATTCGCAATCCTAGAGAAGCTAAATAAGAAGGTGAACCCAAAGAAAAACATAGTTATCCTCCTGGATATTGGAAGTAGACAAGATTGCTGGGCAAAAATTGGGAACTGGGGGGTGGGGTGGGATGGGGGAAAGGGGAGATGGGGAGAGACAAGTGAGAAGGGGAGGATGGAGAGAGTTTGGGGGAATGGGGTGGTTGGGATAATGGAAGGATGGATATGGGAGCAGGGAAGTATATATCTTAATTAAGGGAGCCATTTTTGGTTTGGCAAGAGCCTTGACTGTATAGGGTTTCCCAGGGGTCCAGAGAGATGTCCCCAACTAGGTCCTTGGGCAGCTGAGGAGAGAGAGCCTTAAATGGCCCGATCCTGTAGCCATGCTAATGAATATCTTGCATATCACCATAGAACCTTCATCTGGCGATGGATAGAGATAGAGACAGAGACCCACATTAGAGCAATGGACTGAGCTCCCAAGATACAAATGAGGAACAGAAGGAGGGAGAACATGAGCAAGGAAGTCAAGACTGCGAGGGGGGCACCCACCCACTGAGATGGTGGCGCTGATCTATTGGGAGCTCACCAAAGCCAGTTGAACTGGGACTGAAAAAGCATGGGATAAAGCCGAACTCTCTGAATATGGTGGACTATGAGGGCTGCTGAGAAGCCAAGGACAATGCCACTGGGTTTTGATCCTACTGCATGTACTGACTTTGGGGGAGCCTAGCCTGTTTGGATGCTTACCTTCCTAGACCTGGATGGAGCGGGGAGGACCTTGGACTGCCCATAGGGCAGGGAACCCTGACTGCTCTTTGGACTGGAGAGGGAGGAGGAGGGGAGTAGGGCATGGGGAGTGGGGCGAAGGGGAGGGAAAAGGGAGGCTGGGAGTAGGTGGAAATTTTTAATTAAAAAAAAAGAAAAACAATACAAGATCTATCAGAAAATAAATAAAAAAGCAAATGAATGAACAAGAAACTAGAGACTTTTATCATGTGAGATAGCTTAAAGTTTTGAAATAAATCGAGATTTGGCAAAAACATAAAAAAATACAGATTTGAGAAACTCTGCCTCAAAAAGCAGTAAACTTTTACATATATGTGTGTGCACATTGAGTGTATGCATATAGAGATATGCGTTTCCTACATCTGTGATGTAGCAGATATGACTTGTAATGTGAGGACTTGTTTCCATACCAATGGTTCATCTTGTTCCCCAGCAAATCAGGGATCCTCTGACGCTTTAGTTTCAGCAAAAGTTAACCCATTGTGTCACATGACTGATAACCCCAGGGTCTGTCTGGCTTTGAGAAGACGGAAGACGCCACCAGTATT
>NW_026067993.1:67701-80201 GCF_014885135.2 Alexandromys fortis
GGCGGCGGTGGGGAAGAGAGAGAAATCTTAGAAAGAAAGAAAGAAAGAAAGAAAGAAAGAAAGAAAGAAAGAAAGAAAGAAAGAAAGAAAGGAAGGAAGGAAGGAAGGAAGGAAGGAAGGAAGGAAGGAAGGAAGGAAGGAAGGAAGAAAGAAAGAAAGAAAGCTGAAAGTAAAAAAAAAAGTTTGTGTATCAGGCATGCACCACTAGATGGCGCGAGATCAAATTTTATCAAATTGTTTTTCCACATGCTGCAGAAATAGCCTAACAAAATGTGTTTTTTCTTATCTTAAATCCTTTCCCCTAGACCTCATCATTGAATAATTCCCATAGACCTAACTCAGTAAAGTTAGAGACCTGCCATATTTCTGATATTCCTTCAAATTTCCTGAGTACTTTAATGACTTCCTATAACCTGGGAGAATGACCATTTAAGACTGTATGAGTCCAAAGTTCAAATAAGTCTTTGTTTTTGTTATGATTTTTTTAAAAAAAAAGTTCCATAAAATGACAGTCTTGTCGGATATTGTAATCTAACAATTTTCTACTGTGAAGTTTGGTCAGGTCTTGGCCATAGCTCCCAGTGAAGGTGGCTTATCCTGTAGACTGGCAACCTAACACCTGTGTTCCTATAGACATTACTAGTCTACGGCTTATGGATAACAAAAAATTGAAATGATCTTCGCGAGCATACAATGCCAAAGCAGGCTGTGGGGCTGAGCTTAGAGCTTCTCACACAAGGATGAGTCACAAAGAGAGAGGGATATGAATGGAACTCTGGCAATGTTTCCCAATTCAAGGATAGGAATCTGTCACACGAATATATATGTATACAAAGAGAAATAGATACAAGGGTGCACAACTACAGAAAGGTAGCATGCTTTCAAATTCAGTTTGTCAGCTGACCAAATTCCTTCCTTCAGAAAGCCACGGGCTTTCCTTGGGCCAAGAACAACTTGCATTGGAGAAATGACCAGGAAAGAAAGAGAAATAATGACCCACAGCCAAATGTTGACCCAGATTCTATCCAAGGATAATCTGCTGATGTTTCAAATGATGTAGAGTCTTCAAAGTTTTAGATGCACTATTATCCAAAACCCATATTTCTCTATTGCTAATTTATACTAATTACCTGATCCTTTCTTAGCTTACCAGGGTTTCTTATGTCTTATCCTGTTACCCTTAGTAATTTCAACGTATCTTTTTTACATGTCTTTATTTTCTGCCTACTACCAACAAAATTTGTGGCTCCTAATTGATCCCATAAACATCAATAGAATACAAAATATCCAACATCTAGCATATAGCAGCTACTAAAAAAATGTTTGTGTATAATTGGTTTAGACCAAGCTTTTTTTAATGTACAGCAAAGCGTGTTTAGCCTTTAGCAGTAAGACCCAATTCGTTTAATCTTCTAAAGGTGCCTCAGCTAATATACCTCCTCCAAGTGTTCTCTTGCATAGAGGAATTGAGAGTCTATTCCTGGAACAAACTAAATTCATGAGCTTTCTGAGGGCAGCAGCCTTGCCTGCAGGACCTCACTGACATTTCTTCACAGAAGGAAGCCACCCCAGCATCAGAATGAGCCGAGCAAGCTGTAGGTGTTGCAGATCAGGACTCCACTTGGAAAGCCCACACAGCACACGCAAGCAACAACAAAAACCCCACAGTTTGTCTTCAGCAAGATGCACAGATGTGTGTGGGGAAATTGCTGAAATAACCAGGATGGAATGTAATTTTAGATCATGATACTGCAATAGAGGGCTCTCGGGGTGTGGCCAGGAAAAACTAAACCGGAAGAGTGAGGCATTTTAAGACACAGTGTGAGAAGTACTGAATACCCAGCACTTAAGATTCTATCAGACTCACTTCCACATTGTATTTGGATGCATGGATGGATAGACAAATGCAGAAATAGATAATTTGGTATCTGTGTGTGTGCATGCACAATACAACTTTTTTCTTTTCTCCGAATTTACCATAACAAGCAAAAACAGTATTTATTTGGGCCAAAATAAAAGCGAAGGTCAGTGTTGACAAAGTGCATGTATTTGTATGCTAATTCCCAAGACTCCCCCTCTCTTCCTACCCCTACCTCTCAGTTTTCTTTAGAGGAAAGTTTGATATATAATTTTCCTTCCTGAAGCCAATATCAAAAATTATGTGTATTTGGGGACAAAGGGAGGATAGATAACTCCCCTTTTTGATCACCAGGCAGTACCAGTTGTATAATTTAGGAAGGTTAACGATGCATTCTTGGACATTACTTCTGGGGTCAACAGGGAGGTTTACTTAGGAATTTGAAACTTCACCTATTTTGTGCTTTCTTTTAGCTCCTCAAGCCTATATACCAGTGGGTAAAGAAAAATCGAGGTGCCAAAGCTATTATCAGCCCACATTACTGTAGCCCATGATGTTTCTGCTGCCAAATGTTGACAAATGAAGAGTGTTTGGAGTTGCTATGACAATTTTTTGCTAGGTAATAGAGACTAGGCAGTCACATTATCACAGCCCACACATACAAAGAAAAGCTTAGATCACACTAGGAGAGCAATGTCTGTTGCAGCTATGTTGTCTGAAGAAGAAGGAGAGACAGAATGAAAAGTAGAAAGGGACGATGAGGATGGATATATTGACAGTTGTCTCTGGATGTAGTAGATGACATGGGAACAGGATGGATAGATTGACAACTGTCTCATTACTGAATGTAGTAGAAGATATGAGAGCATATTTCAGTAGCTCTCTTGACTACTATCTCCCCATCTAATGTCCTCGAGCAGCAAGCATGTAGATACACACATTGTGGCAGACTGACAAAGACAGTGCATCGTTCTAAACATGGAACAAGCAACAAGTTATAGCAGAGTGGGTGAGAAAACACTGAAGTGACTCTGTCAGGAGGTATCCTCCACGAGTCATTTAGATCTATTCAGTCTCACCAGATTTTCCTTCGTTCACAGCTATTCGTACACAGTGTTCCCTGTGTCACTAAAATGGCTTACAATCTCATGTTTTTACAATATATCTTCTTCCCAGAGAAGGACATTTCTCTTCAAATATTTTTTTGATGGCATGTGTATGTGTGGGGCAGAGAAAAGAAGAGAATGTACACATATGAGTGTAGGAACCCACAGAGTCTAGAACAGGATGTCGGAGTCCCCTGAAGCTTTTATGAGCTGCTGAATGATTGTTTGGTAGAAAACTGGGCCCTCTGAAAGAACAGTATGTACTCTTAATTACTAAAGTATCTCTTCTGATCCACTCAGGGACATCTTATCAGTGATGCAAATAGGAATTTGTAAGACAAACACTGAGTCCAACGGAGAAATGTATGCAAACAGTGTCTTCCCTTCCCACCTGAGTCATATAGGTAGGTCTTGTCTGGGTAATGTGAGGGCCTGAACTACTTCATGTTATTCTCAAGCTAGATTATCATCACAACAATAAAACTAGAGCAGGCCAATGGAAAAGATACTACAAATACGTCTACTAATGGGGAAGGCTTCATGACTGGCAAATGTCTGTATAGGCATGGGTAGTATTATAATTCTACTTGGTCTAGAATCCTTGGCCCCTGTCTATGGACCCTCAACAGACAGAATATAAAATAGGAAAGGGGACATGGAATCTGAGGATCTCTCTCTCTCTCTCTCTCTCTCTCTCTCTCTCTCTCTCTCCTATTCTTTCCTTCCCTTTTCCTGCACTGTGCAGTTCCTTTAACTTCTGTTAGTCTGGCTCTGCATGTGCAGAATGGAAATGTTGATAATACCTCCTCTTCACATTCCCACAGAGATGTGGTAAAGATCAGCAAGGGAATATTTGTGGAAACACTTTGGCAAACATGAAGAGCAAAATCAATATTCCTCAACTATTAATATGATCCCCGTCATTCCTAGTCAACTCTCTCTTGGTTGAAGACGTGTTTATTCCACATCATATTTAGCAAAGCAAATTACAAATACATAATTGCCTCTGTGAACTATCAATAATTAGGTTGAAGTAAAAAAGCTCATTTTCTAAATCTTCTTAGACTGAAAATCTTTTTTCCATTACAACTGTGGGATCCTAGAGAACACCAAGGCCTTAGGGGATAGCGCTAGCCCAGGAGAACAGACCTACTTAATTATGGAATATTTCTTCATTTATTATCTTCTTTATTAAAATAACACACTCTCTTTAACTGGGATGAACTACAGATGATTTGAGCTGAGAATATTGTAAAAATAGCTATTGTGCAAGTATTTTTAGCCTTTCTGCATTACAGTCTCGACTAGCATGGAAATTTCAGGGGCATAATGGTAGAGACTGGAGTGAGAGAAGAGAAGCCATGTGAGAAAAAGAGTAGAAATTCACTTCCTCTTATAAACACCAAGACAATGAATATGTTTGCAACTCCAAAGTATCTGGGCAATTAAAACCAATATGTTCATGTTTCTAAAGTCTGTTCTTTTCTAAGAAGAGAGAGAAATGGAGTAGCTCTGTTGGGAAAGAAGGTAGGGAAGAATTGGGAGGAGTGGAGAGATGAAAAGCTATAAACAGGATATATTATATGTGACATGAATCCATTTTCAATAAAAAAGTAAATAATAAAGATATATTTAAGTAATTTTTCTATTATTTGCACATGCCTTTATCCATGTTAAGCATGTTTCCACTGTAGGAAAAGGGGAATTAGCTCCCATCCACCCTCCTAAGTTCTTTGCCTGAGATACAAATTAAGCTGGGCTAGACAGTTAAAAAGGGAAAAACTGTACTTAGTCATACACATGCACGCAGGAGTCCCACAAAAAAAAGGGGGGATTCAAGGAATACCATATGACTAAAGCTTATATAGCACTGTGGCCTTCCAGACAGAGCCAGGGCTGGGGCTTCCTGGAAGTGCTTTGAAACAAGACAGGGAGGTAAGACCGAGGAATGCACTGCGGATAAGCACTTCTTTGTTGAACAGACAGAAACATTGTCTCTGCTCAGCCTCATGGGGCACAAATACAAGCAGTGAAGTAGGTTTTCTCCTGTGTGGAAAGGCAGCTGCTGGAACTACACCTTGTTGTGTACTGCCCTAAAACAGCCTGTGAGCAATGAAGAAGAGTACTCTTGTAGGAATGTTTTGGGGAGATGAGCCCCAAGGTCCAACACTACTTTAGAAAATAATGTATCATGAGATAGAGATGTATTTGAGCAAAAGATAAAAATGTGTCACAGTTACACTACAGTAACTGACATATAATGAAACGTGTGCCTGGCCATCTTCAGCTCCTTTCTTGAAGTCGTGTCTTTCGGAGAAACACCCTCTGTTCACTTTACTCCTAACCCAGAACAATCCTTCTGTTTGGTTGTCTTGTTTGTTCTCTTTGTAGTCAAGGTGTAAAATTAAGATTATCTTTGTTTGAAGCCCATTTCCTCATCTTCTAAACCCACGTGTTTTAAGTGACCTGGTTTTTAACCCACAGGCTCGGTTGCTATGAATCAAGGCAATTCATAGCACATTGACCTGGAGCTTTTCTCAGAACTACAGGATTGTTTTCAAACCCTTCATTTATTGATCGGTTTAATGTGTATGGTTGTTTTGTCTACATCATCTCTCTCTTTACAAATAAATATATATGCGCACCATGTGTGTGTGTGTGTTTGTGTGTGTGTGTGTGTGTGTGTGTGTGTGTGTGTGTGCGTGTGCAATGCCTGGAGATGCCAGAAGAGGGCATCTGATCCCCTGGAACTGAAGTTATTATTGGTTGTGTGCCACCATGTGAGTGCTAGGACTTAAACCAGGTCTTTCTGGAAGAACTGTGAGTGCTCTGAACCTCTGAGCCATCTCATTCTTTGCCCCATGAACTTTAGAATGTTTAGGCACCTCATAAACTAGCACTCAGCTTGGATAGTCTCATGGTCATGACTTTCCACAACACTAAAAAGCCCCATGTGTCAGTGTTTATCAATGTTCCCTGTCTTAGTAGAAATTAGGATATCCATTCAGTCATGCCACATAAACAGTATCTATCCCTTCACCCACCAACAATCCCCAACGCCAGACACTGTCTTAGGTGTTTAGAATAACATCAAATAAAACACGAAAATTCCTATCCATATGAAGGGAAATAATTTTCTTCATTCATAACCATCTACATAGTCCATATCTATCAAGTGCTAACATCTGTAACACCTAATGGTCCTATTCACTTTGCATTTTTTATAACATAAACCTCAACTACTCTAAACTACTGTCAACTTTTACTTGTACATTACCAAAATAGCCTCCCAGCTGGTCTCTCTTTCGCACTTGGGTCTCTATCTATAGCCATTCTTCCTGCAGCCAGAATGATTTTTACAAAAGGGTAGTCACATCATACTTCTCTCTGATCCAAAAAACTCTCAATTGTACTAAAATTAAATCTACCAGTACTTACAGTTCATAAAACTCTGTGCAGTCTGACCAACCTTTAATATGTACCACCTAATTTTTTGACAATAAGTCACAAGAAAATTTATATTAATACCAGTTTTGGTTTTTTGCTCACACTTTATGCCTCAGCCTCAAGGACCTTAACAAATTATCTGGAGAGCACAGTTTACTCAGTAAAACGCTTAGTAGGTTTTGATACAACTCCTGGTGATTCTTGAGGTCCTATATTGGTGATAAATGCACATCAAACCATGTGATGAAGTTAATCCAAATGAACCCACTGGAATAATGCAAATAATGTAAAAATAAATAAATTAAAAATCCATTTAAAGCCAGGCAGTGGTAGTGAAAGTCTTTAATCCCTGCACTCAGAGAACAAAGGCAGGCAGATTTTTGTGAGTTTAAGGCCAACCTAGTCTACAGAGTGAGATTACATTCAACTAGGGCTATTAAAGACAGAAACCCTACTCAAATGAAAAAGAAAATCCATTTAAAGTGCTTTACCTTTATTATAACCTAAGACTTATAAGTTAGCTTTTCCTATCTCAAAAATCAGAATGCTTACATTAGTCTATAATTGGATAAAATCACCCACCACAAATCTATTTTACAGCAAAATAGTGAATACCTTGTGAAATTCATGGCATTCTGTGCTGGAAGTAAAATGGCAGAATTGTTGAATGAACACAATTTTGCCCCATTGGTGTTTGTTTTTCTTTTGTTTTTGAGACTATTGTGTTCAGAGTCATCACACTGAGGGTAGGAAGACGGTTTTGCTTTTATGAAGTGCTTCAGAACTACAATGGAGTAAAAATAATACAGTAAAAAAAAAACCAAGGTCTTCTTCCATCACAAAATAAATAGAAGTTGCACTAAGTACAGCCAATGCTTCTTTAAGAAACCCAGAGACCAGGTTTTTTTTTAAAGTCCTGCATCCCAGAAAAGAATAAGCCAACAAACTCGGTTCATTAAGAAAGTGTTCAATACTCCCCAGCCTATCATCAGAGCCTTTTTCTGTGGTCAGAACCACAAACTTCTCCTTTTTCACTAGGAAAGGGAGATGCTTAAACTAGTTTCTGCCTTGACTGAACCCAAATACTGACTAGAAGTGGGACAGTATGTTGGACAGGTCTGGGAATGGTTAGTTAAATGTGCACAGGAACAGGCAGTGTCACAGACAGGCAGCAAGATGGAACAAAATGGAGTGCCAGGAACACTGTTCTGCAGGTCACCCATCCCGTTACAGCAGTCCAGAGGGGCACAAGGCCACACCTCCTGAGAGGTTAAGGACAGACCTTTTTCAGTGAACTTAAAGGCACAAGGCCAGAGAAGATGCATTCAGATACAGCTTACTAAACCTACAGAATATGCAGCCAAGCTGAACAGAGAAAACCTTCTATCTATGAAACCTGACCGCAAAACCTGGAAGACTTGGAAATTTCTGCAAATGCCAAAATTTCAAACAATCAGACACCTAATAAAACAGTCATGGAATACCTAAAGAAATAAATTCAATGCACACAAAGCAAAGAAGGAAAGATAAAATGCAAAGAATCAAGATACAATTACAAAGACGCTTAGTAAATTGAATGAGTGACCAGACAAAACCAGAAAAAGATGAATAAACAAATCAAGAATTATAACAAAGATGTAAAAATATGAAAAAGAATCTGTCAGAAACCCAAGGTCTGAGAATCAAGCAGATCAGAGAGGCCAAACACTGAAGTTTTCCAGTCACCACTACAGTATAAAAGAGGGAAAGAAAAGAAAGACTTAGTATTGACAGGAGCACCATCATGTCATGGAAGTGTCAAAAGCAGAAAAGGGGGAATGGCACACATTTATTTAAAATTTATTTGAGTAAAGAATGGTCATATTTTTCCCACATTCTAGAAGAAAGGGACTTATAAATTCAAGAAGTTCAGAAAAATGTTCATTATAATTGTAAGAGGTCAACCCTTAAGTCAAATTATAGTCTGTTAAAGCAATGGGAAAATAAAAAGGTAAAATCAGAAAGAGAAAATGACTCATCATGTACAAAGAAGCTGCTGACTTATTCTCCACAGAGTTCTTAGAGCTATCATAGACCAACAGGCATAATATATTAGATGTACCAAAAGAAAAGAAACCACTACTCAATTATACTCTATCTAGCCAAAACATTCTTCAAATTGAAGATATTAAAACTCTCTAGATACGCTGAAGTCAGAACACCATACCTGCTTTATAAGATATTCTGGATTTTTTTTTTTTTATCCTGAGACAGGTATCTCTGTGTAGTCCTGGCTGTCAGGGAACTTACTCTGTATACCAGGGTGTCCTCAAACTTAGAAATCCACATGTCTCTGCCTCCCAATTGGTGGGATTAAAGGCATGCACTACTCCCACCTGGCTTCTGGAAATACTCTTAATTGACTAAAAGGATGATAAATAGTAGAAAAAATATCATGCAGAACATACAAATTCCAGGTAAAGATAAACATAATACATGCATTTATAAAGAAAACCATAGAAATAATAAACAGATGTATAGCAAGAATATGTAGATAAACACTGTTCAATGAATGTATAAGATATCAAGCAAGTAAATTTTATGTTCGATAACAATGTGGTAGGGAGCGGAATATCAAAATAGAATTTCATGAGCAATTGATGGCAACTGTCAGAATTGATCATGCTCTATTAAATATTGCATACAATTTTAGTAGTATCTAGAAAGATTATGTCTAGAGAATATATGCACACGGAAACGAGAAAACAATAAAAATAAGCCCCACCAAAAATTACTGAAATGGAGCTGGAGAGATAATCGCTCAGTGGTTAAGTGCACCGGCTGCTCTTCCAGAGGACCTGGGTTCGATTCCCAGCAATCATGTACTCCAGCTCTTGAAGATCTGTTGCCCTATTCTGGATTCCATAAGCATCATATGCACATGCGTTACAGATACACATGCAAGCAAAACAGCCAACATATAAAATAAAATAAAAAATATAAAGTGAATTTAAAAATTAATGATATGCAAAAGTAGAAAGAAGGAAGGGAAGTACCCACTATATCAAAGATTGATAAAAAAATAAGGAAGAAATGGCTTAAAATGAAATAAATGTATCAGATTTTTATAGCTCATTGTAAATGACATCCAGACTAAGAAGACAGAAGCTGCATAAGAAAAGAGCTGAGTGACATTGTATGTGAAAAGAATCAAGTAAAACTAACAGAAGAAGATAGAACGCTAGATTTAACAAAATACACATGTCCACTGGGTCCACACTTGACACATGGAAAGTGTGCCAAGATAGTAGTAACAAAAATATGGAAGTATTTACCAGACTGAAATCAAGATTTTTTTCCTAGAAATCAGAAACCAGACACAGAAGGAAAATTCTTAAAGAGATGGAAATCAAACATCCTTTTACACAATCCATTTCAAAACAGAAATCACAAAAGAAGCTAAAACACTTGGAGACAAATGTTAATAAAGAGAAGTTTGTAAAGTTGGAATACACGACTATTATTATCATTAATTATTATTTTGGGAAAGTATTTGCCACTAGGATACAGAGTATATATAGAGTATTCTTTAAATCTTAGTGGCAAACGCTTCAAAAAATAATACTAAATCAACACCCATCCTCTCGCCTTAAGGAACTGGAATATGAAGAACAAACTAAACTCTAAGCTAGCAGAAGTAAACAATAGGAATCAGATAGTGATGAATAGTGGGCCGATAATAAATCAATGAAACTAAGAGTGTGCAGTTTTTAAAAGATCAATAGAATCCCTAAACTCTGACTGAAAACATGAATAAAGACTCAACTCAAATAAGAAACAAACAATAAAGATGAATCATTTTAAAGGATGTTACAAAAACAAGAAGAATGGTAAATTATTTATATACTAAAGGGAAATTATTTATCTGGTGGTTGGATAAGGAATAAGAGATATACAAATTTTGGAAAGATACAATAAAGGGTGAATCATAAAAACTGAGTAAGCTTACATCTCAGGGAAGATTTTAAAACAGTGATAAATCTCCCCTGAAAAGAAAGGGCTCCTGCCAGAAGCTTTGCAAGCAAATCCAAACATCTAGAGAAGAGTTAAGGTCAATCCTTCCTTAAGTCTCTTCCCAATAATCATATGTCATTCTTCCTAGAAAGCCAACATTCCCCAGAGAGCAAAACCAAGGACATCAAAAACCCAAACTATAAACTACATTCCTTAATAAAGTTATTATACAAACACTAGTTAACATCACAGTGAAAGAAGTATACACCATAATTATACTCAGAATGTAGTGATGTTTTAACTTATGATATTCTATCAATGTAATAAAACACATTAAGAGAAAGTAGAAAAAACATAAGATCATCTCCATTTATGCAGAAAGAACATTAGGCAATAGTAAATACATTTTTCTTGATAAAGACTCTTGACCAAAGCCGGGCCGTGGTGGCGCACGCCTTTAGTCCCAGCACTCGGGAGGCAGAGGCAGGCGGATCTCTGTGAGTTCGAGACCAGCCTGGTCTACAAGAGCTAGTTCCAGGACAGGCTCCAAAACCAAAGAGAAACCCTGTCTCGAAAAAAAAAAAAAAAAAAAAAGACTCTTGACCAGCTAGTAACAGAAATAAATGAAGACAGGAATGAAGCTGAAAGACCTTAAAGCTCTCTAGGAATCTCAACCAAACCCCCGAGGGAACACATACTAACTCTTGTGTAACCTAGTGGCTTCTGGTTTTACTTGATCTTTTTATTATTATATAGGGGGCATCTGATTTATAGTTTCACTTATTAAAGGGGAAAAATGAAAACTTTTTAACAACATTTTGATAGGTAAGTAGAGTTCCCAAAGGGAATGTTGATAAAGCTCAGACCAGTATAACTCTCCCTTGCTGAGCCCATATTCCTACTAGGGTCTACCTTACTTCTTGAGATTCTTCTTGGAAAAACCCACGCTTACACTTTCTGTTGTCTTACTATTTTTTTTGTGCCTGTCTTTCTCTTAGTCCTCATTTTTAAATCTGTACTAAAATACTTTTATTAAACCAAAACTACTTCATAAACTACGTAGCCCTAATATTGTTTTCTATGAATCTAAGTTTAGCCTGAGTTAAGGTCCCTAAAAGTGTAGAGGACTTCTCAGACTGCTGAAAGTGATTGCATGTCTTAGTGTGCCTGTCCCCTCACTGCTGACATATGATACTTCAGCATGTACAAAAAGCTCAAAGCTAGTTTCACACTGTATTGTAAGAGGCCAAAAGGTTTTTCTTCTGTCCAGAACATGAACAGCTTGCAGCGCCATCAATGTGAACTGGAAGAACAAACAGAAAAACTGATGAGAAAAAGCAAGGGAGATGTGCAAACTGGAAAAGAAGGCACAGACTCATCTCTGTTTATTGATGGCTTGATCAACTGTGTAAGATCATCTACAAATTAAACACTCTCACAAACACTTGTACCACATATACACATATATGATTGTTAGGGCCAGCAAAATAATTCAGCAAAGTTATAGTGTATAAAATAAATACTCAAAATTTAGCTATGTTTATATATACTAAAATAATATAAAGGAAACAAATAATAAATTTATATTTATTACATATTATGAAAAATAATATGTAATAAACTTACAAGTTTATCCAAAGAGGGAAAGATTCTACATCAGAAACTATCAAACACTGATAAAAGAATAAAAGGAAATAATTAAACATTTCTAGGTTAGATTGTAAAATAAATCTATTTAAACAATCTTCAGAGTCAACAGTGTACTTTCTATTATAATTGTAAAGGACTGTTTTCAGCAACCGAGAAAAGAAACCCTAAAGTCTTTATGGAATCCTAAGGGATCCAAAAATCAAAAGCAATCTTGAGAAAAGAAAACAAAGTCAGAGCCTCACAACCCTTGATTTCAAATCTGTTTATAAAACAGAATCAAACAACAGTAATTAAGACCTCAAAACACCAGTGAAAAAAAAAGATAGAGACTACAGATAATGCCACAAAATAGAGAGCTCAAAATAAACCCTTCTTTACATGACCACATGAATCCCAAGAACGCCAGACCTGTACTATAGACAAATGGCTGATCTTTTACAAAGAAG